>NC_133583.1:47542687-47842687 GCF_964106895.1 Numenius arquata | reverse complement strand
AGAAATATGCAGTATTTAAATGGCTTTTCCACATTATGTTAAATGACATTGAAATGCGAACACCAATAAAGATAGAGGGTATAATACACAGGTAGGTCAAGAATAGGAAACATATAGGGAAGAAGCCTACAGAAAATCACTTGCTTGGGAAGAATATATGCCACGATACATTTGGAAGAGAAAAGATAATTGAAATGGTGATTAGAAGGTGAAGAAGAAAAAGCTTACAAAGCAGGTACAGCTAAACACACACAACTATAGGGGAACGCAAACAAAGGATGTATTTGAACAATGGTTCTCTCCATTGCAAGTGACAACTGCTATGGACACATATATTCATAAGGGGCTACAGTCTCCAGAGTATTTTCAAAAGATCTTTTTGTTGTTCTTGTTCCAGCTTTTATTTTCACAGACTATGACTTTGAGCTAAGCAAGTGCAATGTGGCTGGCCACAGGCTCAGAGACCACCAAAACATCTTTCTGGTTTTGCACTTTGTTACCTCTTAATCTGTAGAATTATTTTTTCCTCATTTTATTCCCCCTGGAGATTCGGTTCTATTTATCCTCTTCTCAGGCAACTCCTGCTAACCCACTCTTTCCCATGTATTGCTCATCCTTGCTACAACTTTTGTAAAGTTTCTTATCTAATACTATCCATGGTAGTTTCACTGTCTTTTCTTTTTCCAGTTCCTTCACCCTGAACCTCTGAGGTCTTGTCCTTATTCTTCTATCCTGAGAACAACATTTTTCAGTCTCTTGAAAGGGTTTTGCTCTTTAGAGATGATTCTTATGTGAAGCCTTTGAACTTTAGGATGGTCCTGTAAGCCACAAAAGTTGCAAGCAGAACAAACATCTTATTTGAATTTCACAGATGAAAGACATTAGGGCAAAGAGAAGAAAGTAACTTCTCATTTGTGTGGAAGGAAAGTAAAGCCTCTGAACTGCAGTGTAGGTAAAATATCCAAAATTGAATGTCCTAAGATAGAAATTCTCAGCAGAAAAATAAAACAAGAAAATGAAGATCTGCTACCAAGGCATACATTCATGGATGTCAAGGTCAACAGGGAGCTACTTCTGCCAGAAAATGAAGCACTTCCTTAACCAACCCTGACTCTGTCAAGTGGGATTGTTGGGGCTGGGATATTGTTCTTACTTTCCTTGAAAACTGCTGCTGCTTTTCCCACATAGGATGACTCAGCTTTCATAACTGCTTTTCAATTGTATTGTGATTAACTGCTTCTATAAATTACAAGGCTATGTTCCAAGGTAAGTGCTAAACCTCAAAACGGTGTGGATATAATAGCTTTGCAATCTTGCATTCCTCAGTACACAGACAACATTTGTATAATTTTCAATGGAAATCAAGAATATAATGAAATTACTTAAGCTTGGACTGGATCTCTGCAGGTTGCATGAACTTAATAAAAGTCAAGCAAAGTTTAATTTATATATATTTAATTTATTTTATCTTCTGCGTGGCTTCTTGTGTTAAAGGAAATCCTACTGAGTTGGAGTCCTTTCTAACTCCTCAGGTGAAAGAAAGCAGATGGTCATCTCTCTCTGTACTTGTTATTTATTTTATATTTTAGGTTACGTCACTTCCTAAACTGGAATTTTTGTGACTGTTTTTCTGTGATTGATCACAGAATAGCTTTTGGTATTTCAGGGCTAAACCACTGCAAAGTATCTCAATTAATAGCCTGTGGCCTCCTGCCTGAAAACATACCTGAGGCATGTATTAATGGACCAATAAAACATGGCCTGACACATCTTAATGTTATATTCCCGTTCTGTGTGAACAAGCCTGCTCCCAGACTTTGCCACAGGCAATCTGGTATTTCATCTCTGTGTCTGTTTTAATCTCTGACAGATTTCATCCACTTTCTGTCAAATTATGAACACTGGCATTATGAAGTGTTTTTTTCATGTTCATGAATGTTTTACTTTGACTCTGTTTGGTTTTGCAGTGTTGTTTCAACCTAGTCTTTTAAACATGATCCCTTTATACAAAAATCACATACTTGCTTCTCACTGTTAACTGCAAAAGTAAAAAAATCAGTTGCTTTATTCATTGAAATTTTGGCAAATTTCCAATTTAGTTACAGTTCAGGATGTTCTGCAGCTCATGAGTTTCAATGTATAAGTAAAGAAATAATTGCTTGCCAGCTACAACTCTTCCCATGACATCAGCATACTTTAGCAATAGAAATTATACAAGCACCTATAGTGATGATCCTTCTAAATGACAAAATTTTGGACCAAACAGAATCCCAAAATATCACAGAACTTCTCAATCTATGCTTAAGAATCACATTTTAAAGTTTGGACTAAAAAGATACTAGTGGAATGCCCGCAAACCTGCTCTGCAATATCCTCCAAATGAAAAAGTTATCTTCCCCCGCCCCCCCTCCTCTGCATTTTTCTGGTCTGTGACTCACACAGCTCCGGGTGGAAAATGTAGGAATAAAATCAGTCACCTCCCAGAAACCATTCTGAGAGCGGGTTTATCTGAGTTGATTTTAATCTACCAATTTATTCTTTTATTCATTAGCAGTACCTATAAAAATACTTTATTCACTGATGGCCATAACCATATACCTTCTGATTAATATCTCTTAATTTTTAAGACTAACCAAAGACTCAACTATTGCTTTAATAATCCATGGGAAGGTAAGCAGAGCTGATCCTGAGTGGCAGTGACTGGTCCCCACACCGTTCCCCACAAGTGCCTCAAGTGCTTTGAGGCCAGTGTTTTGTCTCCAGCAGGTTCCTCCCCATGCGTTGGGAAGCAGGCTGCTGCTGCATGGAGTTGTGGGGTACGGGTGTGGAGGGGGCCCCTGAGCACGTCACCTGCTTCCTCTGCTTCCCTGGACTTCACCTAACAGCAGCAATCAGAGTTAATACACTAACCCTGGAGTCAAACTCAACTTTTACAGCAAAAATAATGGAAAATCACATTTTAACCACCAGCCTCACAGAGCACCAAGTATTTTCTCATTTTAGTCTCTACCTTTCAGTTTTTCACATAGTAATGAAAGCTGTTTTCCATAGAATAGCAGCTTTTCCACCCTAGGAATTACTCTGCTTCTGTTTGTATTGGCAAGCGGGCATAAAATATAAATGCGAACTATTTGGCATAAAAGAAATCTATAAAAATTGCTAGTAATTATTACTATGATTCCAGTCCAGGACTCCTTATTCGCATAAACCTGACATTGCTGTTGTTGCTGGTTTTCCTTCAAAAAAGAACTTTTCTAAGTTCACACACATTGGGCAAGTTCCATTGTTCCATTGCCTTCCTTTAAGAAGGCACAAAAAATTGTGGATATTTATGCTTAGACTGAAACAGTATTAAGAGGTATATTAGTGTCAGAACAAAATAACATGACCACAAGACTTACGAAGAGTATTCATGGCTGCAGTCCTGTCCTTGGTATATTTTCTAACCAAAGTACTCCAGCATTGTGCAAGGTGAGACCAGGGCTGGCTGAGATGCATGTTCAGTGTCCTCCTTTTTTATCAGTTCCAGAATAAAATACCACAGCTTATACAAACATCAGTTGTATTTCCAATTCAAAGTGTTGAATTAAATTTTAAGTCATTGTAATGAATACCTTGTTCTCTTATTAGGAGGTGTATTTCCTCACACACCCTTTATTAAAGAATTATTCTATAAATCTGATAATAAATGATGGTTAGCTGAGAGTCCCTAGCAGTGCATGTCATTTTTCAGTGCTGTTTACAAGAATGCCTGTTGTAATGAAACAGTGTGTTTGGTCTAGTAAATATTTATTCAACAAATATTCCCATGATGGTAAATGTGAAGATTATCAAAAGGCTCATGGCACAAAAGATCATATGATATAAGGTAACTAGTGATTTATGGCTTTGTTACTTCCCATCATTGATGAAATGAGGCTTGCGACTGACTAATGTTTCTTTTTACTTTGTTTTGCTGGAAGAATTTATAACTTCCTCCTGGGATTTTTCAGAGCTACATTGTATGATATTCCCAAACTATTTTTACACTATTGTTTGATTTTAATTATAGTTGAACAGAACTAAAATCTTGGGAATACTTCTAATTTGCTTAACTCCTTCCTGCTATGTCTTGTTAAAATTTATCCTAATTGATTATTGAAAGGAATAGGTCTATTTAAAATCCAAGCAATCTCAAGGATAGCTACTGTTTGCTTTTGTAACTTTTAAAAAGAAAAAACAATACTATAAATTTGAACAATGCTAGGGTGGCTCCCTGATGCCCAGAAACCTTCAGCACAGGCCAAAGAAGCCTCAAGAGGAGAGGAAAAACCAAGATGTTTTCTTTATGGAGTTTACTCCATGTTATTCCACTGATGGCACAGAGGGGAGACTGTGGTCACCCAGGCACTCTACAGCAAATTCACTCTCCACCTGCCAAGTATCTGACAACTCTGGCATCAGGAGCTCATGGCTTCGTGCCATCTTCAGGGCTCCTTGCTGCTCTGCAGCACTGCCCCAGTGATGCCTACACTGATAAGTATCTCCCGCACAGAGGCTTCTGGGACTAGTAAAAGGAAGAGGAAAGAGTTCTATAGCTTTCCTCAGAAAACAGGAGATCTAATCTATATTAACTAATGAGCACATTCCCACTGGTACAGAATCACAGAATCTTAGTGGTTGGAAGGGACCTTTGAGATCATCGAGTCCAACCACATTAAAAAAAAAAACCACAACACACAAAAACAAACCAAAAAAAAAAAAAAAAAAAGCACCCACCAACTAAACCCCACACCCACAACCTCACACACAACACCCCACCACAAACCAACAATCCCGGGCACTAGAACATGCCCTGAAGAGCCACGTCTACACGGTTCTTAAATACCTCCAGGGATGGTGACTCCACCACCTCCCTGGGCAGGCTGTTCCAGTGCTTGACCACTCTTTCAGTAAAGTAATTCTTCCTAATATCTAATCTAAACCTCCCTTGCCGCAGCTTCATACCATTTCCTCTGGTCCTGTCGTTATTCCCTTGGGAGAAGAGGCCAACCCCCGCCTCTCTACAGTTTCCTTTCAGGTAGTTGTAGAGGGCAATGAGGTCTCCCCTCAGCCTCCTCTTCTCCAAACTAAACATGCCCAGTTCCCTCAGCCTCTCCTCATAAGGGTGGGTGGACTAAATTGTGGTCCACAGGTCCACCTAGTCCACAGGTGGGTGGACTAAATTGCCACACAGGACAATGTGGCACTCAGGTAATGAAAATATGTTCTTGATACTGCTTTTATATCTGTTGATGGTGTGAGAATCAGTTCTGCCTTAATTTATGGATTGTCTGAGTTGGGAATGGAAGTATAATATTTCTTTTGTGATGATTAGCAGCCTCAGAGAATGCTTCGACCAGAGAGAAACACTGATCTGTTTATGAGGTCAATCAAAAGACAGATTCCAATGTTGCCTTCCTAGCAGAGCTTTCAGTTACATTCAATCATTTGTTATCTTGCATTGATAAAGTTAATGCAGAGAATCAAAGCCAAGCTTATATCACCAGTAAATATTATGATCGTATACATCTGCAGAGCACACAAACTCTGTCCTCACTTAACTAGAGCTTTTAGAAAACCTAAACACAGTACTTGATTTATGAACACAGTATGACATGTTTTGTCTATTGATGAAACACACATTTATTTCAATAATAAGTTTAGAATAAATTATGATACCAAAAATTATTTTTAGCTGAGCTCATAGTTCTTAATGATATCTAGCTCTTTGATAGTGATCTTTGTTCATATATTTTAAAGTATTTTATTGAGATGGCTGAAATTGTCAAAACCTGTCTTATAGACAGGAAAACTGAGTCACCCAGTGAGCTACACCTACTTTTTTTTTTTTTTTTACTCAGCCAATAAGTGATAGTGTCAGTTCCTCAGTACCACATTCCTCCACCTTCATTGGAAATTTATCCAGACTAGCTCACTACAATATGAACCTGTAACAACCCATATCCCCCCGCCCCCAACACTTCATTAATGATTTTTGCAATTTAAATATCCTGCCTAAATGCCAGTTTGTATTTCTTGCCTAAGTTTTCTTAGTAATTTTAGGTATTCTTGACAAAGTGCTCTACAGACTACCTGCTTGTCTTTTTGTGAACTGTCCTCCCTCTTGGCATCAGATACAAGCTTCTCCAGCTATTCATGTAATCCAGGAGAGTCTCTCTGTCCTAGCAGAAGTACTGCCCTTCTCGATGGCTTCCACTGCCTCTGTCAATCTCTCTGAAACTTTTTTATCCCACTTTGAGCATATTTTTTAACATCTTAGAATTCTTAAGTTCTGGTATTCACCAATTATTTTTGGTTGTTTCTTTCTTTTGTTCTTCTATTAAGAATTATTTCACTTTTCAATGTCCTGTGAATATCCTGTTCTTTGAGATGCACCTGTCTGAGTAATGTTCATCAGAGTTTAATAATCCTTCATCATCGCTAGTCAGGGAGATACATGAATAGCCCTAACAGACTTCACATACACCAGTGTACCTATTAAGTTAGCATTTCTAAAATTCTTTCAAAATGGTAAGCTGTACATAGACTCATCAAATTGTGAGGAGTAATGGGCCATGATGTTTTTACTGTTATGATAGATCTTTGATTAATGCATACTTTTTAAGGAAACCTTATCTGGAAGCCTAGATTATCCTATAGAGAATCAATTTACACTCTTAATTTATAAGCCATTTCAGCAACCATCTTGGTAACACACAGTTGCTTTACTTTTAGTTCTTGATTACTTATTGGTAAAATTACACCTGTATCACAGCAGAATGAGCAAACACAGAGTGTTTTTGATGTTTATGAGAAATTTTTTTCAGTATCAACAAAGATTATTTTCAAGAATGAGGTGTACTCCTAGCTGAATAAAAGACCACTGTGATTTGTTGCAAAACAAAAACTTTTCTCTTGCTCTTCAATGCTTACTATCTAAATCGCCACTCTCTCGATGAATATATAGGCATAAATTTTAAGTCTGCTCAAAAAGTTTCAATTCAGAGCTTTTTTTTGAATGAAAGCTGGATTTTGACTGAGTAATTCTTTTAGTTTTGTAAAAAAAAAGTCCTGCTTTAGACATATTTTAAACCCCAAATATTTAAGCTTGCTAATAGAATGTCAGTGCTTTAGCTGGGTTTTGCTAAATTTTATCTTATTTTTCTTCAATTTCTAGATGGTTTGTCAGTCTCATTTATTGAGAACCATATTGATTTTTTCAAAGCTGAAGATGTTCTTCACTGAAACAGCTGCAGGATGAGTTCACTCTGAAAATTTATTTACATCACCAAACACGACTTGTTTGAAATTGCAAGAATAATGTACAATCTTTGCAGGACATAGGAATATTTGTCCTGTGTTTCAGACTATACTTTAAAAAACCCTCTTCATTTTTGTTTTAGTCCAGCCCTGTTAACTACATCTAAAGTGCACTTGTCAGTGGCCATTAAAATAGGGACCATAATATTGGTCCTCATTTAAGAAAAAAGAGGTTTTCTTGCTTCAGTGTACTGACTCAGAGTATGGGTTACTGCATGCAAAAATGTCACCGAGGGAAAAAGAATTCACACTCTGTTGTACACAGACCCCCAAATAATTTATCCGTTCATACCTCCTTATAAAGATCTATGATGTGATACAGATCCTAGTAATATGACTAAGTCACTTATAATCTCTGCTTATATTATGAAATAATGGACAGATCTTGGCACTATAAATACAGATTAAAATAACTTTGTTAAGAAGCTAAAAAGGTCTGTCAGAATAATGCAATAAAAAGTCATATTCCAAAGTGAGACACTAGCCATTCATAATATTTAAATGCAGATCAGGACAACAAGAGTTTTAAATACAAAAGGATTTTTAAGGCATTTTTCTTAAAGCAGTAATCAATATCTGAAAGTTTCCAGTCTGTTAAGAAGGTCAGCAGACAGTCTCTGAATAAGTAGATCCCTTACTGCGGTCTTTAGACTTTTTTTTTTTTTTTGTTCCATGGAGATTTGAAGGACTGATTGGTAACCTTTTATTTAATAACTTTGCATCTTTTGGCTGTAGTGGAATTTTAAGTGCAATCAAGTTTTCTTTGTGTGAAAAAAGGACCACACCACCTCAACTAATAATCCTTCTTTATTAGATAAATTACTTCACTTTGTCTATACTTCTCTCCTTCCTCTTGACCATAGTTACAAATGACTACAGCATCTGAAAGTAGCACATTCTTTGGGGACCTGACACCAGAAACTGTAGTAATTTATAATTGCCTTAGAATTTGTGTTCCCAGCGCTCGTTGGCTCACTTTCTGCCACTTTTGCCCTAAGTGGTGTCAATATGAACACAACATCCACCCTCTTTATGGAAGTTCATTAAGTTTTGTTCAGGTAAGAGCTATGAGAACAGGTCCTACATAACAGAGTAGTAGCTTCAAAGTAATGATCTAGATAATGAATTCTGAATTCAGTGGAATTTCTACTAAAGTTCTATTGCAGCCATATTAACAACAAACGAGTCTATCAGAATTAATATTCCTGCAATAAATATCAAGGAATTAAGAAAGATTAAACTATTGTTGTTACATATTACATGATTAAAAAGGCAAAAAAAGTCTTAAAGAAGCTGTGAAGATTTTCCTGGTCCTTACATCACTCATGGTAACAACTGAAGGCTCACCTGTATGCCATAGTCAGAGTGCAGTTGGTTAGAGGAAATGTGAATTCATAGCATACTTGATAATCAGCAGTAACTCTGTGCACAGAGTATAGCTGAAGTTCCTTGTTCTATTTTTGAATTAGAATAAGTTACTTCACACGAAGTCACTCTCAGTGCTGTATCCTCTGGCAAATCAAAGAGAAATGCACTGCTCAGTGTGAGTAATATTTGCTGATGAAAACCCTTTCCTATACAGGACTTTTCAAAGCGTAGGCAGCATTCAGTATGGGTCACAAACCAAAAAATTACATTGTTATCATTCACTATAATACTGCTTTGAAATAATTATTAATCTACTTGTCTTCCTCCCTCATAACTTTGAATGGATACTGAGGACTTATTATGGAAATTCACATTTTAGTTTATGAAGACTACATCTCTAGAGTGAGGAGGGACTGTAGATCAGGAAATCAAGCTGCTACATTCAACATACATCGTTCATTTTCATCTAGCTGAAATGCTACAGTAGGCTGTACTTGAGTTAGATTTTGAGTGACCCATAAATGAATGCACAGGCAAATCCAAGGTACCGTAACTATTTAGATTCCTGCTGACAGTGTAAATCTGAGCATCTATTTCTATACCACCTTTTAGATCATGGGTCACTGCCTACACCATGATACATATGCAAGATGTAGGTATTAAAACTAGTCACAAAAATTAGCTGTGATTTTTATTTTTTTTTTTTCCCCCACAAAGCAGCTTGAATGACAGCCATGGGCATAATTGGCTGGAGAAGATTTGACCCAATTTAATTCTCTTTCAGTAAGCACATATTTCCAGACTATCAGTCTTCTTCAACAATTAATGTGTTTTATCTCACCTTATATTTAAAAAATTTCATTTTTAAATGTATTTCTACAGTTGTAATTAAATGTAATTAAAATAATTATTTCTCAAGATTTTCCCTGTGACTATTTCTTATTCCTTATCCTTTTCCTGTTGCTCTTTCATCCAGACAAAATAATAAATCATATTATAGTCAAACTATAAAGCTACTAGTCAGTACTGGTCTTTCGTTAATCAAATCTGAATGCATTATCTCCCTATTGAATCTTGTCTATTTTCTGTTGATAAATTGTTGCTATGACTGTCTCAGAGATACATGAGAGAGTCAATTTTAGAAGATTCTTGCCCATTGATTGTATATCATCAATCATTCCAGCTACAGGGTTTGGAATAGATATTAAAAATGTTTGATATTTTATGCATTTTGGCAGTATTATTAGCAAAACAAGAGTCACCTGCAAGCTAGAAAAGTGAAAGTTTGGCATGATGTCTGTAATATTCAAGCAAGAGAAATACCTTTTTTACAGGGTTAAGTTTTTACCACCATAGGGTTAATATTTACCACTAATCTGAAGCTTTTCTGTATGGCATCAAAACTCCCTTGTTTAAACACAGAATCTATGTAAACACCCATTTGCAAAAGTACTTAACTTGCCCAGAAGAAAAATCATAAAAAAGAGCATGGAAATAGAAAGTTAGAAGACAAGAAAACTCAAAGAAAAGGAAAAGAAACAGAAATGGCTGGAATAAAATAAATAGGGAAAATTCCTGAGGAATGTAGGAGACATTGGGCTAGTCTCCACAAGGCCATAGGCATCATGACAAACAAAAGACATATTAGCACAGGCAGCAGAGGTTGACTTAAGAATCATTAAAATGATATGTGGTTAAACAAAAAGAAAGATGGGCCATCAGCAGTGAGAAGTCCTTCCCTTCCGAATAAAGTAAAGAAACATATCTGAAGAAAATAGTCAGCTTGCTTGCCAGAAGTTCATTTTAATTATTGAGTACTGAACTACTGTTGATGTGTTATGATGATGGATGGTAGAATCACCTAATTCATTTGTTTTCACTTTGCTGCCTGAATACTGTATGCCATAAGTCTTATTAAAAACCAGAATTAAGCAGTGGTGAGAAAGGTCATCTGCCCATTTCATCCTGGCAGTTGTACTCCAGAGATCTTGCTAGAGGCAGAAACTCTACCTCACCTGTGAGCTACCAAGTCTGTTTAAGTGGGAGAAGCTTCTGGAAAGTGTGTGAAACTCAGGATAGCCAGGAAACAATGGTCAGGAAAATACTCTCTCTGAAGACCCACAGGAGATTAATGCCTGTAAACCACTGGATAAGAAAAAAAAAAAAAAAAAATTATGGAAGAGAGTCATGTGCTTTCAGAGCTCCATTTAATCTTTTTTCACCCAAAAGATTTCTGTTTCATCTATCTTCCTTGCGTGTTGTATCTAGGGAAAAAAATGGAGAAACTCTACTCCTAGCTTCTAGCCAAAAATCACAAAAAGTTGATTGGGAACAGCCAGCACGCATCTACCACGATGAGATATGTCATGAAGGTCATAAAGTATATTCCTATTCCCTGGTTAGATAACTTTATCTATGAAACTTTAGAGCCAAATACTTACACTTGAAATTAAAAATGATTTGTACAATAGGTATATGTAAGTACCTCATTTTCTGTGTGTTCTTTTCCACAAATTCATTAACTAGAATATTTGTGGAAAGTAATCACAGAAGCAGTGTGTACACAAATTACACTAATTCCTTTAAAATCAAAAGAATATTCATAGAAATATGTTTGCTGTATTCATCCAATTCTAATTATTACTTACTTTTGACACCTGTGAAAATCAGATAAAGTATTAAAATAGAGTGTGAAGGAGTAAAATATTCTTCCAGTAGTATGATATTAACATATTATCAACTTACACCTTTTAAGAAACAATGTAAAAATTTAACTAGAAATATTGAATTCAATTATCTTGCAGGAAGCCATTGGCCATCTTATTAGTATGATAAAAATATGGAAATTATTGCAATTTAAGAACACATGGGGGGGGTACTAATATGTTAATTGCAATTAAAGCCTGATATCAGTTCCATGTAGGAAGTCCAAGTTTGAGGTGATTTGAATGAGAGAAGAAATGTTAATTAATTAAAAGGCTTCTACTTCATATTCCTAAGTCTTACTGATGAATCTAGCAGGTAAGATGACTATTGCTGACAAAAAGACATCTACCAAACATACCACTTCATGACCACAAGCCCAAAGATCCAACTGCAATGTGACTACTCCCCAACCTGGTTGGTGCTTATATGCCCCAACCACTCAGGGTATTTCTTAAGCCAACATTGCCTTCCATTACTCCCTCATTGTGTCAATGAAGCACTGCAGTATTAGATAATAATGCAATCAGTGGCTTTTGGTACTTTCATCAGAGTCAAAAATACAAATTTTTCATGATGGGAAGCAGTGAATATCCAGTAATGTTTGCTAGTGTTAGAGAGGATGGGGTAGAATGACTCAGTTGCCTCCTCCCTACTCAAATAGAGAAATCATGGACAAAGGATGTTGTCCCTGTGCCTTCATTCTCAACAGAATGTCTTACCCACAAGCCAGTATTCCTCTAGTTTGAGCTGTCTCCTTACAAAATATGCATGATCTACATTAGCTACTTTTAATTATATATCCTTCATTCAAGTAACTTGTACCTTACAATAAAAATTATTAAACTTCTCCACATCAAACTGCCCTAAATTATATCACACTCAGGCTAAATATTGGTCAGCATGATTGATTATGCTTTATGCAAGCTGAAAACCATAACTACACATTACAAGCAACAGTAAAGAGAATATTGCAGGCAGCAGCTGCATCTGCCCAAAGCAAACACTTCATCCTTGCTGTGACAGCATCCGATGGAAAACTCTTGCCATTTTTTTCCTTATGTATAACCAACATAATCAAAGGTTTTTTTCCCCTCTTTCTCCCATTTATCTGTATCTCTAATACAAAAGACATTGAAGTACAGAAGAAACACGTGCTAAAATTAAAACATATGGCAAAGCATCATGCAAATGATTCAGTAGCAGAGTAAGTAATATAGAGAGATATCACTAGTGTATCCTTATTCTCCTTTGTTGAGTCGCCATCCCTGGAGGTATTTAAGAAACGTGTAGACATGGCACTTCAGGCCATGCTCTAGTGCCTGAGATTGTTGGTTTGTGTCTGTTTGTGGGTGGGTGTGGTGTGTGGTTGTGGGTGTTTGTTTGGTTTTGGTGTGGTTTTTTTTTTGCTTTTTGGGGGTTTTTTTGTTGTTGTTGTATGGACTCGATGATCTCAAATGTCCCTTCCAACCAAGAAGATTCTGTGATTCTGTGATTTGTGTTCCTACAAGCTGGCTCTTAGCAATTGGCCATTAATATGCTTTGACTATAGTTAGACATTAACTTGAACTTGAACATTCAGCTCTCCAGCATCTGCACAAGAGGAGCTGGTAATCTTTGGTGAAAGCAATGCTGTGTTTTCTCCTCCCTTTGAGGTATCTGACACCCTCTCCACAGGCAAACCAAGCTGCCACATACATCAGTGTTAGATGACCTGTGCCATACAATAACCATATGGTTAATGCTGCATTTTGTATCTGAGCTACCAACCCAGCATTTGCAAATAGAGGTTCCCTCCCTTAAAAAATGTATAGCCAGAAAGACTTCTTTAGGGCTGAGGGGAAGGAGGAAAGAGTCAAATATTAATTCTGTCTTCCTACTGTTTTGTACTGGAAACCTCTCTTTCAGTTGTGCATGCTGATGTGTACATGCGCTGCAAGTTCCAAGACTGCAATAATAAAAGCGAATACTTTTTGTCATCTGCTTTACTTACAGTGTTAGCAACTTTTCTTCCCAGGTCTTTCATTTTCCTCTTTAAAAGACACTCAAACATATATCAATAGATTTCTTTGTGACTCTAACTAAGTGAGTTACGTATTTTTTTTCAGCAGTAGTAGGTGTTGAAGAATTTGAATTGAAATTTGAAGGTTCCTGGCTCCCAAGCCAGCAGGAGATGAGGTTTAATTGCTTGGAAATACATTTTCACAGCTGATACTGGGTAACAGAAAAAGGCTGTATGTCAAGAGCCTCTAAACTAATCATTTAGCCATAACATGCACCACCCCATACCTGGGGACAATGTATCTGCTAACAGCTTGAAGCTGTTGAAAAAATACACCAATGAGAAGGTTTCCTCTATTTTTCTAATGCTATTCTTCACCCTGAATAAACTAATAGAAGAGAAATGTCTTATTTTCAGTTCTGTCAGTTCAAATGAAAACAATTGTGTGTTCACCTAGTTTTAGCATTGGAATTTATTAGATCTGAGACTGTTCATTAAAGTAACAGTTTTGAAGTTGCTCGGTTGTTAATACTCTGCCTGTATAAACTCAGGGGCTGCCTGTTATATCTGGTTACACTCTGGAGACTGAGATTTGGTTTCCAGCACTACAGATCAGGTCAAGAATTGCAATAACAATTAGCCATTAGTCACTAGATCTCAACTTACCATAATAGAAGGTCATTTCTTCTGAGCATTTTCTCCCTGGAAAGGAAGAAGAAACATAGGAAACTGTCAAACTTCTGAAAATTGTGGTATGGAAAAGCTGGGTATGAGTTCTGAGGAGATAACAGGGATAAAGCTTTATATTTCTTTTTGAGATTACTGTTTTACCATGGGGCAGGATCTGCATATATTGACAGTGCCTGGTATAGTAACAGTTAGTCTTCTTTTTTTCAAATCTCAGTGAAATGGAAAATCTACCTAATCTCACCAAGAATCAGACAGATTGTTCCTAACTCAATACAAGCATGCAAGAGAGACACTGAGAAACTTCCCCTGTACAACGTCCTACTTCTTGTTGCTATAATTATTCCTTTCCTGTTACTTACCTGAAGGACAGAGCAGAGGCACCGGTCTGCCTTTTTCAGTGTACTTTGCTAACTAACCTTTTGCACCTGCCAGCAAAGGGGCCAGCAGCCTTCCTCCCTCATTAACACTGCAGAGGGGCACTGAAGCACCTTTGTAAGCACAGGAGCCGCAGTGGGCAGGGGAACCCGACTTCCGCTCTGGTGCTGATTCTGGCTCTGAAGTAGAAAAGAGAGTAAATGACACTCGTGTAGAGGTGTGCTCTCCTGCCACACAGGAAACCCCATAACAACTCCCTGACACCAAAGGGGTGTTGGGACTCTGCAGTCTCAGCTGGACTTGAGCTTTGCTGCTCTGTGAAAGGAGCAAACTGTGAGGTGCTTGCGTTACATGGCAAGACTTTGCTTCTTGCTCTCCAGAAGAAATATTTTATTTTAAATCTGTAAGTGCCTATAAAACACATAAGCATGATATATGACTGAGCTGTTATTGGTTAATTTTCTAATTGAAGTTGTTCAAAGAACAAGGAGGATATAGATGAACATTTAGCTCACCTCCAGTTACCACTTGAGAGTATCAACTTGGCAATATTCCCTTAAAATAAAATTAAGAGAAATTAAAATGGAACTGTTGTTGCATTTCATAAGGAATCAGTTATTTCCTTGTGAACTGATCAAAGGCATAGGAAGAAGAGGGTGGTGAAACTCAGTTTTGAAGGAAGTTAATCAATGATACAGAAAGTGGAAAAACAAGACTGGTGAAAGAGTAGATAGCATTTCAGATCAGATCCTTGTTTTTAATGGACAGCAGCAGCTGAAAAAGAGATTATAAGGGAAGCATCAAAACTTAGAGGATGTACATTGTCAATTGGTCTTACCTAAAAACAGTATTTATAATTAATATAAACAGATAAGGGATCTCCTGTCCACTGGTAGCCTGGCTAACAATCAGTTGACAGATAGTTAACTATAGAAAGGTCAAAGGTCAGGACTTTCAATCTATAGGTTGATGATCCCTTGGGGACTGTGCAGTGTGATAAAGAATTTGGTATACTTGATGCTATTATAGGCATGATCAGCCTGTCAAAATCCATTAACACTCACTTTTCCTTCAAATAAGCATTAAGCTAGCTTTTGGTATGATTTTTTTCAAAGCAGATTTCTTATCATTCTTAGAAATCCTTTATAAGCATGAAACTTTTTGGTCCTTATATGATAAAAGTGATTTTTCAGGAATTGGTAAAATGCATGCTATATTCTTCAATTAGCTCTATTTATCCCATTGAATATATTTCTGATAGGCTTCAAGTTAAACTGAAGACTTTACAGAGAAAAAACAATCGTTTTGAAATTTCATATTAATGTATGGGGCACAGTGTTATCTTTTTTAAATTTCTTGTTTATAGCATGACAAAGACCAAAACAAATCTGAATAGTCTATTTAAAAGAAAATCAGAAATATTTTTAGTCCTACTTTATTGCTTTTAGACCCAAAGTGTTTTAACTTGACATTTTCTCTGAATATTTTACGAGATGTTCTTTGACTCTCTAGATAGCTGTAAGGGAGAGAAACTTCATTTGTTTTTAACATTTGTTCATTGCAGTTTCAAAAGCTCTTCTTATAATGACCTTGAAAGTAAAGGAACTTGTAGAGGTTTTTTTGCTATACAGCATTTATTAGTAATTAATGCAAAAAGAATGCTAATACTATGTAGCTGAAACATATGTAGAACTGTATTTTTTCATTATGCTAAAAACCAAGATCTGTAAGTTAAATGACAAGAAGGTGCAGCGTGTTTACCTAGAATATTCTGAAAGCTTGTGTTAGAGTTAAGGTCAGTTAGGAAAATGTAATAAAAGTAAAATGAAAACAAATTTCTCAGCTGATAATAACATATTTATAGCAGTTACGTAATGCTGAGTTTAAGTATGATTTAAATCTCCTAAGTAAAAAGCTATTACATGCAGCTTTGAATCTGACTTCTGTCAGCTTCATAACATACATCCTACCATACATTTCCATCCCATATGTCAACCTTTAAAAAAAAGGTTTGGAAAACAGAATGAAATCTTTTGATGTTCACTGTTGTAGCTTTGGCTGTTTATAAAAAAATCAAATCAATGCCTCCCAATATGTAATAAATCTTGACTTTACCTCCCCATAGATTACATCTGTATCTTCAGAAAGGCTCAGTCAGTTTGGTTCATTTGATGGGCAGATGCATGTCATGCAATACTTGATGAGAAACTTGTGAGCATATTTTGGCCATGTCTGCTTTGAGCTGTCAGATGGTTTTCTCTTGGGTATCTTTCCTTTTGCTGTGCATCAGAGCAAAATAATATTTTATTGTTGGTCATAATTAATAATTCATTGAAATGCAACAAAAGAACACACAAAAAAAGAATGTGGATATAAATCTTATTAGGTCCCTGGATAAAGTCACAGTATGCTTTTGCATTTTGAATTTCCAAGCATATATTATATCATCCAATATTGGAACGAGCTGAGAAATGTAATATAAAAATTTGATAAATTGCTTTCTGCCTGTAAATGAGAAAACAGACTTGTAAAATGTGAAATGAACCATTCTGGCAAAGTAGAATTTGAGCTTAGAGTGTAAACACTTGAGTTAATGGCTAGGGTATCTCTGAATCTCAGAAGCTGTGGTACACAGGGAGGGTGAAAGTGAGGTTATGGAAGCTCTTCAATATTTTACTTTGAACATCCTTACAGGCCTTAATTAGACAGATTACCTGTTATGCATGGTGCAGTGTGCTGAACAGTTTTAAACTGGCTTGTCCTCGAGGCAAATGGAAGGCAAAGTCAAAAAGAATTACACTCTACACAAATAACAATGAATGTGGTATTAATGGTTATGGTAAAAAAATGAAACCTTCCCAGCCTATACACTATTTAATTTTTAACTTTACCTAGTACAAAAGAGTTTGTTAAATATTTACTGACCATTTCAATTTATGTACCTAACCTGTCCACCTCTTCAATGCCTCAATCTGTGTGAAACCATAATGACATTTAAGGCTGTAATTACTTGAATTTTTCTGATTTATGTTGCTTTATATCTAAGAAAATGTGACAATATAATGGAAACTGTTCTGACATAAAATTAATAAATGTTTTCTTTATTTATAAGTGGATTTTTTAAAATCTCAGTTCAATTCTATACCTATAGCTTAAAGCATAGAGGAACAGTAAGTATGTTTACCAATGGTTCCAGGATACAAGTGTTAACTTGCTGTATAAATGCTAAATTCCTGAATCTATTTAATCGGTTTATTCAGCCAGCCACCTACGGGGAAGGTCACCATGTCAAGCAATCCTGAATGGTATTTTGTGTGAATAGGGAACAGAACTTTTTAAAGGCCAGAGGTTTGGGAACATAAACCAGATGTGCTCATTTGAAATAGTCTACTTATTAAAAAAAGGTCAAACACTTAGATCTTTTTTAAATCTTACTGTCAGACACACTCCTTAGAGCTAAGAATTTTACTGTTTTGAATGGTATGAATTTCACTGATTTCTTAGATAAAATACATCTTCTGATCATTGCCATAAATGTATCACTTCCTTATTTATAGTCTAATACTGCATCTAAGAATTTTACTAATTCAATCAGATTAATATTTTTCAAGGTACTGTTTTTTTAAAATCCCTTTCCATATTTTTATTTCTATAGTTCAGAAATCCTGCAAGAAATTAATTCATACATTGGTTTACAAAACCGTTTTTCCAGGCAATAATTTGCACAGCATAAATCTAGATAATGATGTGGTTAGTGTGAAGATGTTTTTTGTTTTGGTGTGGGGGGGTTCTTTCCAGATATACATGTCTAAAGATTGATCTCTTGTCCATAGGAGTCAAATTAAATGTCATTTAAGAACTAATGTAATTTAACTCCATTGGTCTGCCTTCTAAACTATTTTACTGAACTGCCTATGCTGACTGGCAGTATCTTATTTATTGCTATGTTTAAATCTGTGAATAGGAATTTTAAAGACCTTTCAAGAAGAAAAATATCAAAACGTGAATCAACCAACTTGCAAGATGTATGCGCGGAAGGAGTCAAAACTTTTTCCAACTTCCAACCAGGATGCTGAATCCATTCTTCTTGACCAACCAGTCAGCTGAATGCTCAGAAACAGCTCAGATCAGTGGAGGCTGAAAACATCCCTTCTCCTCCCATTCTCAGCCCTACCCTTATTGCTAGAGCCCCTCAAAGGAGCAAAGCAGAAAAAAAAAGAAAAATAGATACCTGATATAGCAATCAGAAGTCAGAGCAGAACAGAGAAAATGAAACACCTGGCCCTGACAACATACAGCAAAGGATATGTGGATTACCACTAAATGTCTGTAGTTCTGCTTTCGCTGCTATGGATTACACAGCTATGCATAATTTTCTTATTTCAGCTACTTCATGTCGTTGAAGGTTGTAGGAGGCCTGGAGTTGTAATGAACAAAAAGCAAATCCACTGGTTGGAGTAGATGTTTTGCCTTCTGCTTGAGCTGCCTTACTCTCTGTCCCTCACCAATACTGAGTAACTACACAAAACAAGAACAATCTCAACCAGATAATGGGCTGCTACAAAAATAAACAGACAAAACCACAACAAAACCATCTCCCCGTCCCAAAAACCAAAAAAGAATGAACCATAATTGAGAATAATTTGCTTATGTTATATTCAGATGGTTTGTTCTGTTGTGCATTTGAATAACATTTTTTTCAGTGTTCTTTATTCATAGTGAACTGCAGATGACTTTCCATTTCTAGGTCAGAAACATTATTCACCCTTCAATGTACATCTCCATCTTTTAAATACTTGAATGAAATTCTGGGCTGTACCTATTTAAATTTACACAGAAAAAAAACCCCTAAGCACTTGTACATATTCAGTAAATGTTTTCCTGCACAGGATTATGATAAAATATTTTTTTTCTCCTAAGGGCACTGCAATTTGGTTTTGTACCTTTTGAAAGGTTAAACAAGGGAAATACTGGAAATATTTTTTCTTTCTGATATGAGTAGAATATATCTAGCATAAGCCATTTCCCAAAAGAATCTTCCTTGGGTTCCTGGTGTTATTTCTGAGAATAAGAATCACACAGTTTGTCATATTTGATAAACTTAGAGCTTTCTTCTAAATTATCCAAAAAGAAGGCAAACTTTAAACAAATTTATATACACGTACAAAAATATTTGAGAAAAAAAATTAAAATTGTGTCTACAACTATTAATATTTTTATAGATAGACATATACTTTCAAGAGAAAAAAATCACAAATAAATGAGGCAGATCTAAAGAACCTCCTTCTAGTAGTATTTATCTTTATTATTAATGTTATTATTATTTCTTAGAAGCAGATAGTTTAACTGGTTTAGTTTCTTCTTTGGATAGTTTATTGATCTAGTGTATTTAAATGTTAAACCCTCTTACACTCCCAGTGATAAAGCTTAGAAAGTTTTGGTTTCTTTTAATCAATTTTATTAGTTGGAACTGTGTATACCTGACATGAATTTCAGACGTTGAGTGTATTGAATTTTCGTTCTTTTTAAGTGTGTAAATTATGAATTGGCTCATTATTACACTAGTATCAGTTCAGTCTTCTACTTAAGGATTAAACATAAGGGCTATTTAAGATTAAATATTCTACTGAATATTTAGGACAGTTTATTTTTTTTTAAATTACATTCTTTGTACTTCTTTTCTTTTTTTCTATTTGGAGATAATAGTAAATGAGAGGCATTGCTCTGTTTCAGAAGCAAAACAATGCATTACCTTTTGGGAACGCCTGTCCAAAAACAGTTTACAGAAAAAAATACATGATGTATCAAAATTTCAGGGCTGTAATAGCTATAGTAACTGCAAAACCCAAACTATTTCTGTTGCTTTTTAAATGTCCACTTCAGTATTTCCAACTTTTCCCAAACGGACACTATATTTTAATTTTATTTCAACCTAATTAAAATAGCAATATCAAAGTTCATTACGGTATATGAGACTGTGCAGATGAGACTCATGCAATTAATGGAAGGTCATGAGAAAATGTAAATAAATGTATTAAATTAGAATATACATCTTCAGTTTATTAATCTGTCATTATTCGCTTCATTGTTTTCAAAAGCCTTTTTTGCTTCTCAGTCTAGAGAAAAAATAATTGGCTTGGTCTGCAGAAGAAAGGTCGTGCTGGCATGAAGCATAGAAAGACATCTGATGGAACATTGCTGTTATATGGATATCCAAGGACAAGGTTTAAACACTCAGAGTAATTCAGTGATGAACTGTGATTAGATAATGTGAAAAGTCTCAAAGGAGAATTTAAAAGTATGTGAAGCAAAGTGACATACTAGAGGGTATGCTGGAAAGCTATAAGAGAAGCTGGATTCAGCAGACCCATCTCAGTTGTATCTGCACTTCTGTGAGGATGGCCCTGCAAATGGAACAGAAAATGCTGCCATAGCTTGGATTTTTGACAACCTCACCTTAGCAGTGAAGATATATACTGCTGTTTCATAGTCTCTGACCCATGAAATGTAATTATCTATTTTTCTTGGTTAAATTGATGTCAAATCAATCACCTCCACATTCTCTGGTATTACTTCTGAATCTGTGCTTCATTCCTGTTCTTGGATAGAAAAAGTTGACCTTACTGATATGAATTTGAAATGACCCCAGTGAAGGTCAGAAATACCTGGAATAACATCCTTTCTAATGTAATTTAATTGCTGTTGGTTGTTCAGAGGTTTCTGCCAGTATAGTGCTGGCCTCACTGGGTCAAGGTCTTCATCTGAATCATGGGCAAAACTCTCACTGACTTGCCCAGAGCAGGGATTTTGCTATGTAGTCTGTGGGATGCCATGTTTTTTGAACACATTACATGTATAAAATATTTCTATAAAAACCAATTTCAAGTATTTTCTGTAATTGTGTTCTTCAATTTTTTAATCATTTTTAAATAAGCTCTCTGACTTTAATCATGATAATTATTTGTAGAGCATTGCAGTGCAGGATTTTATCATAGAATCATAGAATCATAGAATGGTTAGAGTTGGAAGGGACCTTAAAGATCATCGAGTTCCAAGCCCCCTGCCATGGGCAGGGACACCTCCAATAGACCAGGTTGCTCAAAGCCCCATCCAGTCTAGCCTTAAACACTTCCAGGGATGGGGCATCCACAACTTCCCTGGGCAACCTGTTCCAGTGCTTCACTACCCTTACAGTAAAGAATTTCCTC
Organism: Numenius arquata; assembly: GCF_964106895.1. NCBI lineage: Eukaryota > Metazoa > Chordata > Aves > Charadriiformes > Scolopacidae > Numenius > Numenius arquata. The sequence goes on along the minus strand of NC_133583.1, from coordinate 47,821,000 downwards.
CTAATATCTAATCTAAATCTCCCCTCTTCCAATTTCAAACCATTACCCCTTGTCCTGTCACTACATCTCCTGACAAAGAGTCCCTCTCCGGCTCTTCTGTAGGCTCCCTTCAGATATTGGAAGGCTGCTATGAGGTCTCCCCGGAGCCTTCTCTTCTCCAGGCTGAACAACCCCAACTCTCTCAGCCTGTCTTCACAGGGGAGGTGCTCCAGCCCTCTGATCATCTTCGTGACCCTCCGCTGGACCCGTTCCAACAGGTCCATGTCCTATTAGGTACTGTGTGAATGAGAAAAAGGTGTGTCTTCACCCAAAATAATGTTATTCTTTTCCACTTTCTCTGACAAAATGTTTTAGACTGTTCATAGTTATCTGCCACCTGTGCAGTTTAATACTGCTTCCAATTATGGTAAAGTAAACGTATGCTGTAAAAACCTCTGCTGCTTTATATTCTGTGCCTCACCTAACAATCCTCTGCCCTGTTTGCCTTTTGTACTGCCTTTATGCTCTGGACTGATGGTTTCAATGATTTTCCTCTTCCTGATCATTGTGCTGGATGATTGTTCTATTAAACTCAGAGTCCCTAGATTGGTTCCTTGCTTCACGCCTAATTATTTTATATTTATCTCATGCTTATACAAGCTTATCTGAACCTCTCTGGCTTAAAAAAATAGTGGGGTTCACAACTAAGGAAACTGAGAAGCTTTTTTGGTTAGTGATTTCTGAGTTACATCAGGGTCTTTTAGCAGTTTTAGATAATTTTGCTGATACCAAAGAAGTCATCCCATCAGTCAGTTGGAACCTTGTTGGATTGAGACACACTCCCAGCTCTCCATCTCCTAACCTTTTGAAAAACATTGACTTTTGTGCATACTGTGGAGCTGCTGTGTTTTCAGTAGCATACTGGCAAAAGCATTTTTATCCAATTTTAATTTTTTCTGATTGAGCACAGAAGTGTGAAATAAAACTCTTTCATATAGCTTTAATATAAAAGAAAAGTGTTTCTACAAAAGCATAGTTTTGGCAGTTCTGGTTATTAATTTACATGACTCTTTTCATGACCTTTTGGGGTATATGAAAGACATTTAATATTAGGTTATTTCTAAAGTTATTACAGGCCATATAATCTGCTGGACTCCACAGGTTTGATTTGTTTTTGGCTGAATCGTTCCATCCATTTTTATTTCTTGAGAATATTACTAATATTACATTCTAAAAACCTGTAAAGTATGAATGTTACCAACTCTTAGGACAGTGCACATCCTTTGCATTGGATGTAGCTACTTGTCCAGCTGAACCTTTAAAAATCCATAGCACCAGAAAAGGTCTGGGAAAAAATATATGCAAAATTGAATCTGCTGTCCAAGAAAGGAAGCTCTCAATCCCACTCCCCAAAGCGTTACTCATGAAAAGAATATTTTTTCCTTAAGTACTGTTTAATACAACTGTTAAATGCTTTGTGCTATATTTCTTTCTAGTAGTCAAACATATTCCCTCTCTTTGTCAGTTTACAAAATACATCATCCTTGAGTTGCCTTTTGAAGAAAGTTTACTGCTCCAATATATGTATTTCAATAATTAATGGAATAATAAAGTAAGCCTAGATTTGATAATGTGCCCACTGAAAACATAAGAAAGAAAATTAACAGCTGTTTTCATTTTAATAAGATAATGGAAATGATTTTTAAAATATAAATTTAACATTTAAAATATTTTTTCTTTTTTTTGTGTTTTCTTTTAAATTGAGTTTAGGTATTTTAATCACCATTGTAAGGTACTGAAAACACACTCCATAAAAACGTCCTTGTGCACTAACATAAATTGTGCTCAAACTAAGGTTTTGCAAACCGTGAATCACCAGTTTGCATTAACCTTATAAGTAATCATTAAAATCCTTTATTTAGCAGTGACTTAGTCTTTACTGCTTTCACTCTTAAATCAAGTTTTCTGTTGAACAGAGCTTAGACAGTTTATGTCCTGAGGGGCAACAAGGGAAAAACTTGCAAAGAGAATCCCAACAGACATCAGAGACACTTAGAATTAGGAGAGAATTAAAGAGGGAAAAAAAACTGCAGCGAAGATGGATTGTTGTTTTCCCGGTTTGGCTTGATCTGTTTTTCTTTGTAGCAAGATGCTCCTTTGGTGTCATGCTATTGCCAAGGTCCTCACTTACTGCCTTGCTCTGGAGATTTCCTACTGTTGAAACAGTGTCTTTATATCTTTTTGGTGAGAAATTATGTTCCATTATATTTAGGGTTTCATGATTTGATTCTGCCCAGCACAGTGCAGAGCATGCAAATGTTTCTTCTATTGACTTCATAGTAAAATTACACTTGGACTTGAGTGCTTTACTGGATAAGGGCTTCTTATGGCAAAAATTCAGAAATCCTACTTGAGAATTGATGAAACCATTCCTACCAATAAAATGTATTTTACTTATCAAGATGAGTTCAGTTCATACTAGTCCTTAACTTTTTGCCCCCTGTATTCCTTGCTGATATCTGATTTCCTTAATTTGGTTTAACCACTTGCTGGAGAAAAAATATAGCGGGTATCCTTCCAGTGCTCTTTAGAACATGTAGCATGTCTTGACATTTTGTATTCTAGCAAAATTGTAATTATAATGCTGTTGAGTATACCTAACATGCCCTGACACTCCATTTAGAAGAATGAACATGGCATTGAAGACTGTTTTCCAAAAACATTTATGTTCCTGCACTATGCATAGGAAAAATAATTCAGCAATTCAATTTGTTTTTGAAAACAAACTTCAAAGTGTTTTAAGAATGTTTATTACAGAAATAGAACATGCATATAACAAAATAGAGATGCAGTTAGAATTTGCCAAACACTTTTTTCCTTGCAGTGTTGACAGAAATATTTTGGAAAAAAAAAATAATAAAAGAGTAGCAAGTAAATGCTAATTAGAAAATTAAACTCTCCTTCATATACCAATAACCTATCTAACTCTAAATGCAGATAATTTTGGAAGGTCAGTAACTTATGTGAACAGAAATATGTTGACCTGAATATTTATCAAAACCGCGTAAGAATCACAATCATGATTAAATCTGAAGAGGTATTTGAATATACCTTTTCTGCAGTCTTTCTGTTTCTGCATGGCTGAATGAGACAAGATTTAGTAGTGTAAGCAACGACTGATGGCATGAAAGAGCAGTGTTTAACTCCAATCTCAGGCTTAGTCTTCCTCCAGGACACTTTGCGAAATCCTAACTGAGCACCTGAAACCTTCTAGAGTTCAGTCATTTGTCTGTGACTTAGTTCCTGTTTGCAAAACAAATTTAATTGCACTTCCTTACTCTACAGGACTGTTGTGACAATATGTACATTAAAGACTGAGGACAATGGGGACTGCATGAGTACAGTCAACACCCAGCGGGCTGCCCATGCATACAGCTGTATACTGATTAGGCTGTAAGATTTGTAGCCAGAAGCCTGCTAGCTCTGCCCTTCAGTCTGGAAAACCCTGCTGAACTCCAGCATAAGGAGGTACCACACATGCTTGCTTTCCCCTTCCTCAGCATGTTTGGCACTGTTTGAGTGTGCATATTTAGCATTTCTGCTTAGGACTCTTAACATGTCTTGACACTTGCAAGAAAGTGAAGAATAGTGCAGACTCTCATTCATGACATCTGGCCCTTGGTGTCACTCTTCCTTCCTCTACTACAGCTAAGGAGAAAAATTCTTAGAAAGCACCACAACTCCCCTCTAGATCAGTTCTTTGACAGGTTGTGATATATTAATAAGAAGCACAACTGTAGATTACTTCAGTATAGCCTCAAAGTGTTTGGAATGAAAAAATGTGACTAACATTATCCAGGTTTGTTCAAGGGAGTCTTAATGTCATCCCTAAGCAACAGCATAGATGTTACTTACAATTATATTTGATATAGGACAGAAGATAAAACTCATCAGCTAGATGAGCAGCCTGACTCTCCATTGTTCCCTCAGTGTTTTTGAGTCGGCCTTGGAAGAGCACCTGAAAGCATGACCCAGATGTCGTGGGTACAGAGAGGCTTCTGTAGAACAAGGAGCATCCTCAGTAGCACATAAATACTTTTTTTTCTTCCTAGTGCATTTCTCTTTGCTGTCTACTAAGATTGCTATTGGCATTGTACCTTATTAGCGCCAGGTTGCCCAAAGTCCTTTGGGTCCTAAAAATCTGTTACTGTGGTATTTATTCTGGAGCTGCAGACTGGATGAACAAAGGAATAGGGTAAGATTTACTCTGGTAGGCTGAGAATTTTAAAGAAACTATGTTTCGCTGAATGTATGGATTTAAGTGTTTTCTAAAATCTTATCATGATATTATTAACAATGTACAAAATTTGGAAATTGAAAATGCAGAGATAAACAAATTATTTGTTACAAAAAGGGCCTTGCGGGTCTCTGGAGAAATGGAATATTCTAATGTCTGTTTATACCAGCAGAAATAAATTGTATTTGGTAAACATAATGTTAGTCATTTGCAAACATGAAAAAATATGGTGGTTTTTTTATTTATTTCAACAACTTCCCATTGCACATTGAATTTATTTTGGTTAAACTGATTTGTAGCATAGTGAGCTGGCAATGTGTGCTCACAGTCCAGAAAGCTAACCACATGTTGGACTGCATCAAAAGAAGCGTGGCCAGCAGGTCAAGGGAGGTGCTTTTCCTCCTCTACTCCGCTCTCATGAGAGCCCACCTGGAGTACTGCATCCAGCTCTGGGGCCCTCAACATAAGAAGGACATGGACCTGTTGGAGGGGGTCCAGAGGAGGGCCACAAAAATGGTCAGGGGGCTGGAGCACCTCTCCTATGAAGACAGGCTGAGAGAGTTGGGGTTGTTCAGCCTGGAGAAGACTTCGGGGAGATCTTAGAGTTGTCTTCCAGTACTTAGAGGGCGCCTATAGGAAAGACGGGGAGGGACTCCTGATCAGGGAGTGGAGCAATAGGACAAGGGGTAACAGTTTTAAACTGAAAGAGGGGAGACTTAGATTAGATACTAGGAAGAAATTCTTTACTGTGAGGGTGGTGAGACGCTGGAACAGGTTGCCCAGAGAAGTTGTGGATGCCCCATCCCTGGAGGTGTTCAAGGCAAGATTGGATGGCCCTTTGAATAACCTGGTCTAGTGGGAGGTGTCCCTGCCCATGGCAGAGGGTTGGAACTCGATGATCATTAAGGTCCCTTCCAACCCAAAGCATTGTGTGTTTCTATGATTCTATGATTCAATGAAATGTCACATTTTTTCTCAGTGTATTTGGGCAGAGAATGGCTGTGGTCTCAGCTATTAGGAAAAAGCAGGTTTCAAATTATTTCAGAAAGTAGCAGTTATTTCAAGAGTGGTGGGAATTATCAGAACAACATGAAAGATAAAAATAAAAGATAATAATTGAGTTGCTCAATGTGTTCATGGTGTAGTGAAGACCTTTTCCATTTTGTGGTGGGTTGACCCTGGCTGGACACCAGGTGCCTACCAAAGCTGCTTTATCACTCCCCTCCTCAGCTGGACAGGAGAGAGAAAATATAATGAAAAGCTTGTGGGTCGAGAAGAGGACAGGAAAAGATCATTCAGCAATTACTGTCACAGGCAAAACTGATTTCACTTGGGGAAAGTGAAATTTTTTAACTTGCTTTGTTACCAATCAAAGAAGAGGAGGATAATGAAAAAATAAGAATAAAATCTTAAACACCTTCCTCCCACCCCTCTCTTCTTCCCAGGCTCTGCTTCACTCCCAATTTCTCCAGGTCCTCTCCCAAGCGACAGAGGGGGATGAGGAATGGGGGTTGCCATCTGTTCATCACACATTGTTTCTGCCGCTTCTTTCTCCTCAGGGGAAGGAGTTCTCAAACTGTTCCCCTGCTCCAGCATAGGGTCCCTCCCATGGGAGGTAGTTCTCCACAAACTTCTCCAATGTAAGTCCTTCCCACATACTGCGGTTCTTCATGAACTACTCCAGCATGGGTCCTTTCCATGGGGTGTAGTCCTTCAGGAACAGACAGCTCCAGTGTGGATCCCCCACAGGGTTACAAGTCCTGCCAGCAAACCTGGTCCAGCAGGGGCTCCTCCCTCCATGGGCTCACAGGTCCTGCTGGGTGCCTGGTCCAGTACAGGCTTCCCACGGGGTCACAGCCTCCTTCAGGTGCATCCACCTGCTCTGGTGTGAGGTCCTCCATGGGCTGCAGGTGGCTATCTGCTCCACCATTAACCTCCATGCCTGCCTCACCATGGTCTTCACCATAAGCTGCAGGGGAATCTCTGCTCCGGCTCCTGGAGCACCTCCTCCCCTTCCATCTTCACTGACCTTGGTGTCTACAGAGTTGTTCTCTCACATATTGTCACTCCTCTCTCTAGCTGCAAATGTACCATTGTTTTTTCTCCCCCTTAAAAATATGTTATCACAGAGGCACTACCACCATTGCTGATGGCTGGGCCTTGGCCAGCGGCAGTTCCATCTTGGAGCTGGCTGACATTGGCTCTATTGGACGTAGGAGAAGCTTCTAGCAGCTTCTCACAGAAGCCACCCCGCTACCAAAACCTTGCCATGCAAACTCAATACACATTTGAAAAAACATCACAAATATTAAAGTGCGTTAGGCTCGGAGGTATTTGCTCGTACAGCTGTCAACAAGTTTTAAACATGCACCGCAAGCAGCAGCGTCCATCAGTCTCACACTGTGTGCCCAAATAATAACATAATTTTAAAAGTCTCACCAGTACTGCAGACAGCTAAGTTTTATAAGTTCTTCAGGAATAACAAGGAAGGTGATTTCAGGTGAAAGGGACATAAGACAAAAGTTCAAAATGTATCTAGTTTTATATACTTGTCCTTATCCTGTTATGCTATTTACCAGATTTCATGTTTCACTTTTTGGCTCTATTGGCTATTATTCAGATTATAAATATCAAACCTACATGTCTCAGGTAATGGTACTACAATTTTACATAACAGAAGGAAATCTGTAAATAAGTACAGTTTGAAGAGTTACTAAGCTGTTATCTTCCTAATAAACCACCATGAGAAGTAGGTCACACCTTAAAAATATTAATCAGAAAAACACTGAAATTACTTTATTTTATTTTTCTGCTCATTTTGAAAAAATTATCAAATTGATATTTTAAATAAAATATTTTCCAGAAATTGTAATTGGTGCCCATTCAGATTGAATTAGACCTTTGCTTCTAAATTTGGAAAAGTGCATTTTCCCACACTCTCTTCTTAAAAAAAAATAAAAATATCCAATTCTATCCACCTGATTAATACAGTACAGTTGCTGTACCATAGTGCAGCCAAGGGAGAGATGGATTAATATGTCAGCTAAAATTGACAGTAGGATGACTAGTAACCTGCTTGATATAATTCCATGGGGTTTTAGGCCTTCTAGGTGAATGCTTATAGCCAGAAAACTTGGGTTTAAGTAAAGATATGCAATTGCTGAAGTTGCTTTTATTCTGACACAGAATACTAAAATAAGGAGTTTCATGGAAAAAAAAAAAAATATAAATGAATTCTTCTCTTAAACAGTTATTTGGGCATTTTTTTCTGTCATTCCAGGGACAGACTGGTCCTAGGTGCTTGCTTAGAAAAGATGGAATTTTTAGAATAAGAGGACTGGCAATATAAAATGTATTGGTCATAAAGTTAATGCACATAACAAGGGACATAATTTTTAATCCCAGCTGATATATAGAGAAAATAAGGAAATAAAACTGGAAACAGATACAAAATGCCTATAGGAGTGGGTGTTTGTTAGCATTTAGTAAACATACAAGCAGGGGACATTGTAAATGCAGGTGCTACTAGTGGTAGTTATGTGTCATGTGAGATTTATAAAACATCTACTTTTCTTTCCAAATACAGCTGAATTCTGGCCCCTAGTGTCCTGTCCAGCCAGGTGTTAAATGTCTTGGGATGTGGCTGGGGTCCAGCCCCTCAGGAGGCAGAGCTGAGCGAGTACATACCACATGAGAATCAGTTCCCAGAGCAGTTGTTCTGCTCATCTTTGCTTCATAGTCCAGACTTGGGTCAGCCAGCTGGCTGTCTAGAAAAGAAAGTGAAGTACAAGAGGGATCTGGTTCAAATTCAAGCTGTGCCCTTCAAGGCAGTGTGAAAGCATTGGTAAGCAAAGCCCAGAGTAGACATTGTTTCAGGCTTGGCCTGCTGTGTTTTTTTCCTTCTAGTGTTTTAGGTGAAAATCACTTCCTATGGATCACGGAATCACAGAATTCTCAGAGTTGGAAGGGACCTCTAGAGATCATCTAGGCCAACTCCCCTGCTAAAGCAGGATTGCCTAGAGCACATTACTCAGGACTGCATCAAGGCAGGTCTTGAAAATCTCCAAAGAAGGGGACTCCACAACCTCCCTGGGCAGCCTGTTCCAGTGCTCTGTCACCCTCACCATAAAGAAGTTTCTCATATTTGAATGGAACTTCCTATGTTCCAGCTTGTGCCCGTTGCCCCTTGTCCTACCGCTGGAAACCACTGAAAAGAGTCCAGCTCCATCATCCTTCAACCCACTCTTTAGATACTTGTAAACATAGATAAGGTCTCCCCTCAGCCTTCTCTTCTCCAGGTTAAAGAGTCCCAGCTCTTTGAGCCTTTCCTCATAAGGGAGATGCTCCAATCCCTTAATCATCTTAGTTGCCCTACATTGGACTCCCTCCAGTAGTTCCCTGTCTCTCTTGAACTGGGGAGCCCAGAACTGGACACAATATTCCAGTTGTGGCCTCACCAGTGCAGAGTAGAGGGGGAGAATGACCTCCCTCAACCTACTGGCCACACTCTTCTCTATGCAGCCCAGGATCCCGTTGGCCCTCTGGGAACAAGGGCACATTGCTGGCTCATGGAAAGTTTGCTATCCACCAGGACTCACAGATCCTTCTCCTCAGTAGTGCTTTCCAGAAGATCCATCCCTAACCTATATTGGTACCTGGGGTTCTTCCTCCCCAGGTGCAGGACCCTACATTTGCCCTTGTTGAACCTCATTAGGTTCTTCTCTCCCAGCTCTCCAGCCTGTTCAGGTCATGCTGGATGGCGGCACAGCCCTCTGGAGTGTCGGCCAGCCCTACCAGTTTGGTATCATCAGCGAACTTGCTGAGGATATGCTCTGTCCCCTCATCCAGGTCATTGATGAATATGTTGAACAGGACTGGGCTGAGTATTGACCCCTGAGGGACACCGCTGGTTACAGGCCTCCAACTTGACCCTGCTCCATTAATTACAACCCTCTGAGTTCTGTCACACAGCCAGCTCTCAATCCACCTCACTGCCCCCTCATCTAGCCCACACTTCCTTAATTTTCTAATGAGGATATTATGGGAGACAGTGTCAAAAGCCTTGCTGAAGTCAAGGTAGATGACATCTGCTGCCCTCCCCTCATCCAGCCATCCAGTTATAACGTCATAGAAGGCTATCAGATTGGTCAAGCATGATTTACCCTTGGTAAATCCGTGTTGACCACTTCCAATAACTTCTTGATCTTCAATGTGTTTGGCGATGACATCTAGAACGAGTCTCTCCATTATTTTCCCAGGGACAGAGGTGAGACTAATTGGCCAGTTCCCTGGGTCCTCCTTCTTGCCGTTTTTGTAAACTAGTGTGATGTTTGCCTTCCTCCAGTCCTCAGACACTTCACCTGTTCTCCAAGACCTCTCAAAAATGATGGAGAGTGGCTCAGCAATAACATCTGCCAGTTCTCTCAGCACTCGTGGGTGCATCCCATCAGGGCCCATGGATACAGCCTCATATCAATAAGGTTTGCATTATTTTTGTTTAAAGATGCTATGTATATAGCTCATATAGAATAAAAAAAAAATGTTTGGGGATAATTATGTAAAATACACAACTATGTATGAAGTGGCTTCATGTCTCTTGCACAAGAGTCCAAATGCAGTCCAAACAAAACAAAAAAATATATGCTGCAGACTAAGATTCATGGCACTAATTGTGCTAGCAATCAAACATCCAGATTTTAAACTAAGTTTTTGCAAGTACACTGATCAATGCCTCCTGCTTATTGTCAAACATTAACTCTTCTATCAGTGCTCTCATTTGTCCTGTCTAAACAACTGTTTCACCCTTCATTCAGAGAATGACCTTTTGTAACTAAGAAAAAAATTAGCATCAAGAACTTCTTTTAAGTTGTGTGAGATAACAATTTTATTCAATCTGCAATAAAAGCTGTTTTATTTCTATGAGTTTATTTTCTGAAAGGTATAAATTTGTCACCTGTAGTGTTCTGAAAGACTTTCAATACAGGGCCATAAAAAATGAAGCTCTTCTGCTTAGATAATTGTATATTGGAGATAGATCTCCAATGAATTTAGCACCCACCCTCATGGAGGTGCCTAGTGTGCATTGTCATTGTTGTAGTTGCTGCCAGTAATGATGTACTGCCTCTCATCTGGCAGATTTGGAGCTTTTAACAAGAAGCAAAGCAATGAAGAGATGGCACAAATGGCCGTTGAGGAACTGGTGGGCTCCTTGGCCTCAGGGCAGGTAGCACCTTCCTCTCTACCAGAAATTTCCAGGAAACATTGAGGCCACACAACTCCTCTTTTAAAGAGGAGAAACATTGTTTAAAGATTGTAATGCCTAAGTCCAATAGAGAGACAAAGTGTTGAACATCTGCAAGCACAGGAAGATTTTATGAAGCCAGACGCTGCCCATTAATTACACTTGGCTTCTTTTCATATGATGTCCCAAGGCTCCTCATGTAACTATGAAGGCTGGAGCCCTGGTATGCCTCCAGCAATGACTGTAAACAAAACACAATTTAATTTGCTTTAGGTCAGTCATCAGTGCAGAGGGTGGTGGCTTTGGCTACTGAGATCTAAGATGTTGAACTTGGGGAAATTGTAAAAGATTCAGCTGGAATTAATCATTTGACTGACCCTAAATATGTGTAATGTTTTGTTTTCATTTTGGTTAAAACAGAAATATCCTAACACACAGTGGAACAATAGTAATTTGGAGTGTTTGAGCAAAGGGAAAATGTTGGAGAGTTTCTCTGGAACTCCAGCAAAATACTTCATAGCAAGTGATGAATGAACCCAAAAGGTTCCATGGAAAAGTATTAGGCTTCTATAGAATTTACTCCTAACTTTTAGAATTTCAAGGGGAACTATGCCTTTTTCATATTTGTTAAGCCTGCTACAATAATCTGTAGCACTGTTGTGTGTTGTTTTGTGCTTGAGTCTCGTGGGTGGTTGTAAACCTGGCTGGAATTGATATTTTCTATTACATTTTGTAGGGCTTTCCCATAGAATCTGACAGTATTTGTAGAGATGCACTAATCATGGCCAAGAGTTTAACTTATGAAAATTTTTCTTGATTTCACTTACACAGAAAATGGCCAAGCTGAGAATATAGTTCAGATGTAGCAAGCTTTCAGCTCCCTTCCTTAGCCATTGGATAGACAAAAGCTCCTTTATTAACAGTATACTAAAACATATAATACATTAATATCAATTTTGTAAAATATACAAACAAAATTGGCAGGCATACCTAAACAGGAAAATTATTTCCTGAAAAATGTATGTCCTGATGGGAAGCCAGTGGGTTAGTCAACTTATTTCAACAAGCTTTTGATTGTTCTTTAAACTTTTGAACCTAAGGAGAACTGAATTTTCCTCTCTTTAATATGGAAAGAGTAGACAAAATTTTCTCTTTCCCTAATAGTTACCTGAATCACTATAGTAAAACACCCCAAAAGCCAATGTACTGTACACTGTCTAGAAAGGGGTAATACAGATCTCACTGAAGCTGGTTGTATAGGTTTTGAAAATTATTGAAAAGATTCATAAAATATGTTAGTTACGGTTTATTCTTCACTGGATCATTAATAAGGTAAGTGCAAGGTCGACGCTATGTGTCCTTTGCCTGTGCTTTAATTATCTCCCAATGAGCCTAAACTTCCTTTGCTTACTTCTCCCTTCCACCAGCAGCAGAGACCTAGCAGACTGCTAGATTATGATAAACTAGAAATAGTGGTTTGATCTGATTTTACTATCTAAACGTCACCTGTAGAAAGCCTTCCATAGTTCCCTGTAAAATCCTTTGTCTCTCCAGCTCATACAGCATTTTTATGAGGGCAGGGAAGGGGCGAGGAGGTATCAGCATGTCTCAATGGTTCTTCCAAGACAGTTGTTTTCTAGATCAGTTTTGGCTCATCCTTTCAGCCTGGCGATCACATGCATGCCATAGTGATGCACCCAAAAGGACCAGTTTCTACACTGGATGCAAACTCAATGGTAGAAGACATTCAGAAAATGGCAGTGGGAAAGGCTACAGTGGAGGGCAAGGCAGGATTACCAAAGGTTTGATTATTCAGGCTCTGACATGAACGTCATAAAGATGACGCCTGTCTGAAATATCCTGACCAGTATGACATACATGTTCATTTTGCTGTTTGGATCTTCAAACACATCTCCATGGTGGTCTATCTTGTCATGTAACCATTAAGGCTGAATTTCAATTTGTTTTCCCTAGAGAAATAAAAAAGTGACGTTGTCATTCTGATACTTCCTGACGCACATTGGCACGTGCTACGCTCTTGTTCCTGCCTGTGCCTGAGCATCTGAACATTTGGAAGCGGTGCTGATGGGGACAAGGTGGTGACAGGGTAAATGAGGAAACATTTCATGCAGAATGATAGTTTTTCTAATATATATTTTACTGTTTCATAGAAATTACAGATTGAAGAAATCTTGTATGTGGTTTTGTGCATTCCTCAAAATTGTTTCTATTCCCTACACTACACTGATACATCGCTTAATTTCATTTTAAAGAGTAAAGTAATAGTTACCCACATTTTCCCTTTTTTCCTTACTACTTATAAACTCTGCACACCTGGGATTACTAAAAGCTTCCCCTTGCTGCATGGAGGTGCTTATGAATGACTATCTTTTCCTCCTTATTACTGTTTTGGGGAAGAAAATGTGTATCTGGGGCCAATATGGTGATTATTCATAGTACTCCTTAGTTAAACAGCTTCAGCGGTACAGTTCCTCTGGGTAAAAGTTTACAAGAATGCCTTTTAGCTTTCTGTTGAATAGGGTTTCCTTTATAATTTTTTTTATTTTTTACAGATAATTGTTTCTATTTATCAGCCTCATCCTAATGTAGTAGTCTACTTTCATAAGTATAATTTATAGAAAGCATTTTATTTTCTGCTGCTGATAATGAAGTATATAGTGTACAAGCATTAATAAAAATGTTCAACAACATAGAAATCTATCCCTTCTATGTAAACCTTTTCTAGTTTAGAAAATGTTGGTTAGGTTTAATGTTGCTCTAAGAAATGATAGTGCTGAATACCATACACATTTTATGTAAAATATTTTTATTTATTCAACTGTACTAATTGTCCCAAAGTATTAATTACTGAAAATCATTTCCATTACACTCTACTAGCAATTCCTTAAAAACTGCATTATAACATGCTTTAAAGAAATATGTGTTTTTCATGGTTCAATTATTGTCATGGCAAATATCCAGACCAGTGAATAAAGACAATAAAATACCTTATAAGAAGTTAGAGGCCCCTGAACACTTTTATTATACTGTACACACTGGAATCAGTGAAAGAGTTTTTAGGTACTATAGTCTGGGAAACCATCTGGTTTGTTCTATTTTGAACAAAGCAAGCCATTTTTATATTCGTACTTTTCCCCTTATTGGAGGGAAGCACTTATGCTGTTGTGGCGAAGATTGTGTCAGCACTTCCCTTATTAAATCCATTATAAGAACCAAAAGAGAAACTGGAGAGTCGTCAAGTGTCTACAGGTGGGTGAGAGGGAGGCATGAGATTGGAGCAGTCAGGGACCTTCTTGCTGGCCCAGCTGCATACATTAGCCCAGCTGAACTTCACCAACTCCAATGACTTCATCAGAGTGTCTGTAAGTGAAAAAAAAAAATCAGTTAGCACTTGGGGAAGAGATCATCAAAGGAACAGGAATCTATCTATTGGTGTCAAGTAGTCATGTTTCAGTATCTAATCCTGTCCCTGGGTGAGATCACCTCCCATAGGGGTGATTATTCAAACAGAGTTGCTGGGCTGGGTCTGGGGACAGATATGGGAGGGAGGTGGCTGTCTGCAGAACATCTGCTTGTAGTCTTTCTTGAAATGATGCCGGTGTCCCTCTTCTTCCTGCACCACAGCTTGGCAGCTAGTGGGGCAGCAGCAAGGCAGGTCTTCTTGCCTCGCAGTCTCCCAGCCATATGGTGGGCAGCACATAGTGCCACCCACACTACGTCACTCTGCAGGCAGGGGATACTTGCCTATAGTGAGGGCCTATGCTGGAGCCTAAGAACTATTGGTACTTGCTGGTAACAGTACAAAATAACAAAAGACAAGGAGAATGCCCATGGAATTTCAAAACTCTGAAGAGGAACACTCCAAACCTGATATACAGAACAAAAATTTGCAGAAAATGTTGAGATTTGTTTTTTTCGTTCCAGTTCAGAATGAGATAGATTTGGAACTGTTATTATTTCCTGTGGGAATTTGTACCCCCATGAAGCAGATAATCATGTTAATTAGTTCTAGCTTTTGTTTATTAGGAGAATTTTTTACTATACTTTATGTTCAACATATTTTACAGACAGATAAAATCAGCATTTAGTACTAAAAATACAGACATTTCCCTCTGAAGATTCCTATTTTGCTTTTCACTATGGCAGAAAGTCTTATAATACATTATTGTTTAATTTTAAAAAACTAAACATGGACTCTTATATAAAGTAGGCCTGAAGGTCTCGTTTGCACAGACTGTCATTTAGAATAGACCTAACACAGAGACAGGGAATGGTAACATGATGGGAGCCTTGGTAAAATGTTGTATAAAGGGAACAGCATTTTTTTCAAATGTCCTGAAATTCTCAGGCATCATTATCGAAGTACAAATGAACAAACGTAACAGAGGACTTTTCTGTGTTGTACACAATTTAGAGTATTTGAGAGAACTGATGAGTTTCTTGTTAGGTCTTGTTGATTGTCAGGTCTTGATGACACATGAATAATAGTGTAGACAGCTCACCTCCTTGATGTGTAAGTTTAAGAAATTACTCCTTCATTTGGCATTTCCTCCACCATAAATAGCTTGTATAGGAGCTTCCACACAACTTCCAGGCCAAGTCAGCTAGATCAGCTTGAATGACTATCACCAAAAGTGATTTAAATTAACTAATAACTTTTGTGCTGAAAATGGCTTTCAATTAAATTATGTCAGAATTGCAGCAGTTTCCTTAATAAATAAAAATGTGGTGTGCTTAAACTCTAGAAATGGTTTTTTTTGATTAATCAAGTCAGTAAGGAGTCTTCTCCAGTTTAATTCATGTGTGCCATTTTTGAACTATCTTCTGTGTCTGAACAGAAAATTACGCACAACTAATTAGATTAAAATGCAGATGGAAAATCCATCGCTATAGCACAGCTCTGCATGGGAAACAGCTTTCTCATATCATACATTTTTATGCTAAAAAAAAAAAAATCTGTTTCCCTTCAGAGAATTTTCATGAGAAACTGGAGTAATCACTGGTCAGAATAACCTCACATACTAACTTTAATGAAAGCACTCCAAACACATGATGGTATCAGGCCAGTAACTTAAACTCGACATTAAACTCAACTTAAACTCCCTACTCTCAAGACTTTTTTCTCAGTTTCAGTAGGTAGCATCTTGCAACTGAAAAATCTTTCCAATAAGTTTCAAGGAAATGCATTTTTCAGTGCTGTGAAAAAATTTCCTGATCACATCTTGCATCTTACAATAAGATATCTTTGTATTTGTGCTGCCTTTTCTCCCTTATTGGTTTTGGTTTTATTTTTTGTCTTTGTTTTCTTTTGTTTTTTGGTTTTTGTTTTTTTCTTTCTGTATATGATTTTTATATGTATGGAATTGTTCAGGCATTTCAAACAACAAAAAAAGTTTTTCTTTGTAAAGAAGACTGGAAGTTTGCGAAACTCCAGTTCTGCATCCAGACATTTAGTAATCTCATTTCTGCACCCCTGAATCTGGCAATAGACTCTTGTGAAGTTCCCATACTGATTACTCCTACTTTTGGATTTGCCTAGGACTGGTATCAAACCTTGTATTGATCACAAACTGAGCACTGCCCTGTGTGACATTTGGTACAGCAGATTTACATTGTCTTTGAAATATTTGAAGAATGCCTTGAAATATCATCAGGTTTGTCAGGATTTGATTAAAATCTTACTTCAAAGGCTTCTAGAGGACAACAAAGGGTGGAGACAGGAGTTACTGATGTGAAGGGTAGTTGACAAAGCTTTCCTGGATTGCCGAGATCACTGTACCACATTCCAGAAATGTTCATAATTCAAAGTTTTTACGTTTGCTCAAGAATATCATGGCACAGATTTGTCACCAAGTAGATGAGTGACACAGCAGAATTCTGTTCAGTGGGAAATGGCTTACACAAAACACTTTAATCTTGAGCTTCTTTCTACACATTAGTGTTATCCTGGAGGAGTAAATAAATGGTGTGATTTACATTTTTCATACACTTGGTTTGGAGATATCTAGTATCACTTACTTCAGCTAAAGTAATTGTAATTTAAGACATGCATTTGCCTTGATGAATCACTCTGAAATGTTATGATCTGTTTATCTGAGGTTTGGAAAAGAAGTCATTCTGGTCTCATCTTGCCATTTAGGTACTGAATGGTGAAGTCACCCACATGTATGAAATTGCTTACAGATGGCTAGCATTGAAGTTGAGCTTAATCTTCACATTTCTATAACTTTTATGAAACCTATTTTCAGACAAGGGGATATTTTATTTTATTGCATTTACTCATCTTGATTTCTCCTGTGACCAAAGAATTCTTTCCCAGCTGCTTTGTTCTTAATTGTAAGTGAGCAATTACTTCAGGATGTGTTACTTTTGTAGTATAAGCTATTCCCAGAACAAGAGAAACATTGAGAAAGATAGGGTGTGCTCAGGATGTTTCCAAAACTCTACTCTTGCTAATTTTTTTTTCATGCTGCAGTTTCTTTTATGGTATTAGTCTTAGCAGGGTGGTTGCTATGTGATTTTCACAAATGAGATTTTCCTTTCCCAATTATGTTGTACTCTATTTATGGTTGTTCCACTAAAATTTAACTTCTAATGTTGTTTGTGTAGGCTTGACAATTCCCTCGTCTTTCTGTTTCTCATGAAAAATGCAGAAATTCAGCTGCATCTCTTTATAGTGTCCATTAAATTCTTTAAGAGATTCTTGTGAAGTCTCAGAAAGCTGCTCACTAATGAGGTATGATTGCCATATCTTGGCTAAGTACTTAAAGAAGCACTGACCTGTTCACTATAAAATCTAATTTGGAAAGATGTTGCATTTATATCTTATTTAGAAAACTCATAATTCAACAACAAAAAAAGATCTTATATAAACCTGACATAGCATTGGTAAATACTTTATGAACAAGGATTCCATAAAAGGAGGAAGTTGTTTATAAAAAGTATAAAATTTGCTATACCTTCTCAGATATTTTTGGTCTCACAAAATTTGTGCAAAGTCATGCCATTCAGGAAGCTTCAATTAAGCAATTTATTTATGCAAATGGTGAATGTAGTAAGTTAATTAGAACAGCAATGGGTGTTTGTTAGAGATTCCAAGTTTGGCAGGCTAATCACTCCACTCTGGCAATGCTGCATACCATTTGTCCCTTAGGCTTCACATAAAAATCAGTCAAAACTCCTCATAAAAATGACAGATTGCTTCAAACCTAGGAACTGTGTCCTGAATATGTTCTAAATAGGATTTGGTGTTTTGGGGGAGAATGGATTTGTAATCAGATGCCGAGACCCAAGAGAGAGAAGACTGAAGCAGACAGGAAGAGAAGATGAAATGAATATATATGAAGCATCCAAAGAGCATTTTCAAGTAGGGTATGACTTAGGATTCGAATTTCCCTATATATGCACATAAGACCCTGACTTGTACTTTTCAATATCATACTGACTCTGTTGACACGCCCACAAAAAGGGCAAGGTAAATGTTTAACTTAGGAAAAAAAACAAACCCACAAAAAAACCAAACCCAACACAAAAAACCCAAAACAAAACAACACCCTCTGTGTGTTTACCTGGCATTTCATTGCTTTCCACTTCAGGAAGGAGATGATCCTAGATAAGGCTGGTAAAGAAAGTAAATCTCTCTGGTACCGCAGCCACAGAACATCAGTGGTAATCTGTGCTTAAATATTTTTGAGCTTTCAGCTTCAAAACCTGGCTACCAACCCACTGTGTATGGTACAATTTTAGTCCTATTTTTTGTGCAGTGGTGAGGTATACTCATTTACATGTACTTGCTGGCACCTTAATTCACCATCATTCATTTAATTGTTCCACAAATAGCCAGTTGATCCTTCTGATTATTATCTATGCATTGACTTACTCAAAGCATGAAGATATTGACTGTCTAGTTTTCTTATTCTATACCTCTGTCAGTTCAATCCTTTTTTTTTCTCCGATTCAGTGAAATTGCTACTTCTGGTGCTGCATTTACAAACTAAATTTTTCAATTTTTATTGGCTTCTGTTACACTTCAAAAGATGAAAGAAATTCCATTTAATTGCTCAATTTTGGCACACACTGTTGTGGACTGAGAACATATACTTCACACTGTCCTTCCAATAATTCTGGCAGCATTTGCTGAAACAGCAAAATCATGGGTCAGAGATTTGGGAGTAAGCTGCAATCTACATGGCACAGTAGCTGAAAATTCAGGTTGCCCATAATGAATGTGTGTGTATCTGTGTGGACCATTTAAAAATCATCATTTGATCCCGATGACATGCGTCATAGAAGTGGGAAAGGCACGGAACAGCCAGTGCCATTTCCACAAAACTGTAAGGATGTTACAGTGAATTTAACATGTTTTCATTGCACCATCAATAACTTTAATGAAAATATTATGTGGGTTGTTTTTCCTAAAGTATATTTAATGCTTATAAGTGCATGGAAAGAACTGCATAGATGCATATGCATGGGGCATTAGTGATGTCTTTTAGTAGTATTTTTTTATTCTAGATATTTCCCTTCTTTTTATTTCAGAAGAATTCTCGCAATTAGATCTCTTGCCACAATGATAGCTGCCTTGCAGTTCTGATAAGATAATGGTCAAATGTCTCACATCACTGTGCAGATGAATGCTGATTTAGAGAATTATTACACTCCCTCCTTTTGCTGGAATGGGCCTATTTCTTCACTGTTTTCAGCCATTAGGGAGTGTAATGTTTTACTCCTTTTCTTTCTCCAGCTTTTCAGTTTCAATCCATCTTTTAAACGAGAACAACATCTTCTATTGTTCTCCCTTCTCGCATTTTTTCCCATTAACACTGATTTGTTTTAATGTCAAGAGATACTGAAGATTTTCTGTTTATTACTGGTGAAACGGCTAGTCATCAGTTCATCCCGGGGGAGGAATCATGTATCCAAGAGGAAGGAAAATATCACCTTTTAAAAGGAATTGATGATTGAAGTTTTGATGAAATGTAGTAAAGAAAGTGAGGATTACACCTACTATGACCTTCCTGAGAAATTTTGAAACTCCATATAAATCTCCTAATCCCACCTACAGCTCCTCTTTTATAACTACTACATGTTCTTATGTCACCTTCTCCTGTAACTTTGTCTGTACTCTTGAAAAGTCTGTGTTATATCTGAAAAAGAAGAGTGATCTCTTGTTGATGTGCAGTCTTTTCTGTAGCTGATAGTGAGTACTGGCGCAGAAAAATTCTTCCAGAAGTGTTCATCACCGGGCGGTACCCCACTGGCAAGTGACAGCAGAGCTGCAGTGCAGGTGATAGAAAAGCCACCTAAAACATAAGGTTTGCTGATGAACAGATGTCTAAGAGCTTTGGATCCACAGAAGTGGCTGTGGCAAATTTCTCTTTTGTGATTTTCCTTTTTTCATTATTTTTGACATTTCAGAGATGAAGCTTTGTTATATACCTCAAACCTATGGCAATGGACCAGCGAGATAAGAATTCAGTGAGATATAGAACATCCAGACTAAGAAAATGTGTGAAAAATTGAAATGACAAGGGTGGGTTGATAGCTTGTTGCTATTGAGCTATAGTACTTTGGCTGGAGAATTAGGTAGTTGGAGACAGGGTAAAATAAAATATGTGCTGACTATGCCTAGAGAGAAAAAGCTGAAATATTTAAACCTCCCAAATCAGGACTTATAATAGATAGATAGACCAATTCAGTTTTAACATAAGAGTGCTACAGATAAAGTATGAAATATAGTTGATGAAGTATCATTTTCAGCATGTTATACTGAGCTTGTATACTTCAGTAAATAAAGTGAAATGTCAAAAAGATGTTCATGCAGCTACCAAATAAAATACAGCAGCATCTAATCAAATACGATCATATACAAGAAAACAATAGGAATGAGAAAATAAACTTATTAAGAACTAGAAAAAAGTTTGCAAATAAGAACCTTTAATACTGCTCTCATTTAATCTGATTTATTTTCTGCTAGTGTTAAACAATCTCATATGAATTATTTCCACTTACCCAAGCTGCTCCCCCTTTTACATTGATTTGTCTTCCCATCAACTAAAGAATTAAAAGGGTCGTGTCTTGACACTTCCTTGGCAGTTCAAAGAGGGTTTTTTGCCTTGCATGTTAAAAACTTGAGTAAAGAACCCACATTTAGACCAGTATAATTTTCCCTGTCTCACATAATCGGCCTGTTGTACAGTCTTATTGGAAGAGGTGGTGATAGGGCCATCATTCCCCCTGCTTTTCCACCCTTTCAATCACACTGCAGATATTAATAAAATCCCAGCTGTGCTCCAAAGCATTTATTTTCTTCTACAAGCACAGGTCCTACAATTAGAAATGACCCTGGTAAAGAAGGTTTTATCCGATGAGCTGAAAAAAGGCAAATTACAATTCGAGTTATATAAATTGATTCTTAGGTATAATGAAATAAATTCAATCTAACTTCCATCAAGTTTCTCTAACAGCCTTGTTCTTCCCATCAGACTATCTGCAAGGAATATGTCACATCAAAATGCCATACTGTCTGAAACAGTCATATTCTAGCCTACCAAACTCTGCAGTTCCATTTGCAAATTAATTTCATTGGACTTCAAGTCACTATATAATAACCTTACAGCATAAATGTCATCACAATGTGTTGTTAATAGATTGGGTTTCACGGGAATCTGTGATCCAAAACAAAATCTGATCTTTTTTTCTTTGACGTAAATTATCGCACAGTGCTGAAACTGGATAAATATTTAATTAAATAATTCTTTCAAACATAGGAAGAATTCCATTGATTTTCCTCTGGGAAAAAAAAATCCAACGTGATGTGACTAATTTTTAAATGTATTTTATAATGAAAGTTCAAATCTACGTAAATGAAGGTTCCCCAAAAAATGAAGGTTCCCAAAAGTCAGGAAATTTACTTTTGTGAAATTTGTAACTAATAAAAAAAAATTATGAGATAAAGTAGTTAATTTATTGAACAGTTTGATTAACTGATAGCTAAAACAGAGTAAGATTTGTTACAAGTCTCTAAAATTTAATTTTGAAAATGTCTGGTCTTATTTTACATTACGTACTTAGCTTGTTAGTAATAGAAATGTTGTCACATTTCCTTGTGCTGGTGACTTAACAAAAACAACTTCTCTGGGGTGTTGGATGAGCGTAAAACTTACAAATATCAATTTAAAAATAAAATGACAAGATTTTATATATTGGATTTCATTTTGTTCATTTAAGAGAGCAATCTCCCAACTGAACCTGAGAAAAGGCCCTCTGTTACACAAAGCTGTGAATAAAACAAGAAGCAACCAACTCCCCAATAGCTTTCTGAAACTTCCAAATTTAATAAAAATCTGATGGAATTGACAAATTCAAATATGTTTTCTGTGGCCTATATGCTCTGGTATTAGAGCACAGAGAAAAAATCTCACGAAATCTTTCAAGAACTTGGTTAGCATGTTATAAGAGAGTGCTCTGGATAAATACAGCATGCCTAACTTCCTATTCTACATGAGTGGGTGCATTTACATACACAAATATTTCCTAGAAGGGTCCTCAACTTTTTATTTATTTACAGCTAATATTTGCTGCATATGCCCTTTCCAGAAGCAACTTTCTCTTCCAAAATCCTTTCTGACTGTAAAAATACAGATTAATATTCTGCTATATTAGCACAGCTGTGACCATTGGTAAGCCAAATGTATGATAGAGGTCCTTTTTTTTCCCTCTACAATATACTTGGTGAAGCTCTAGAGAAGCACTTTTACTCCAACAAAAGTATTTTTAAATAACTATTTCTATCGCCAAAGACGGTGAGTACTGTGAGAATAAAGCTGAGTGCTAAAACTTGTTTCACAGGACAAATATCGCAAACAGTACAGAGATCTCTTAATGATGCAGTTATATTGTTGGTGCTGTCCAGAGGCAAAAAAAAAAAAAAAAAAAAAAAAAAAAAAAAAAAGAAGACAGAGTAATATTATCCTGGTCCTTTTGAAACTATGCAGAATGAATACATTGATTACTACGTGTGAGCAGTAATTCCTGAAAATGAGTGTTGTGCCTCTCTGGCTTTCTGAACACTTTCTGCTATCTGATGGAGAAAAAAGGAAAGCCCAACAATATTCTTTACTGTGGAAATTAATGTATTCAGCAAATAGAAGCAGTTACACCAGATTTACACCACAGTGCCTGATGTGCCAACTTAGTTTGCCATTATATGACATTGCTTTGCCTCTGTAACAGTTCCTCTGCTTCAGAGCTCATCCTACAGACTAAACAAATTTGAGGAAATTTGTTACTGGACCCTCAGATTAGTGCCAATGCCCACCTGTCATCGCTCTCATTTTGCATATGACTAAAACCACCATGGACTGAAGTATATCCACTTGTCAGAGGTTAATGCAGCCGGTGTGACCATAATTATCCTCATATAGTCTCATCTGGTTAGCATTAACATGATAGTGTATTAAATAGACCTGTAGAGATCAATATGAAAATTTTAACAAACATTATATAGCTGCCACAGTCCATTGCAGTGTACTGTAAGGTTTCATCTGCTTTTAGTAATACAAATATATAATGTCCTTTTTTCTTACCATAGTAAGATACATTGACTGGACTAGCTGGGGACGCCATACATTTTCCAGTATTGTAAACTTTTAAGGAAAGAATAGCAAGATTAATCAGCCTGTCAATATTGACACATTCTTAGTTGATATTGTCTGCAAGAGTGAAAGGAGACTTACTGAGATCCCTTCCAGTCCTCTTTTTACTTTTTTATGATTCTAGGGTATTTGTTAAACTAACTAGTATCCTCGTTATCTGAAACACAATACTGAAAAATATTTTAAAGGCATGGTATGAGAGCATATATACAAAAAGTCTAAGAGATTAAGGAACACATAGCCCAGTTTCAAAAGTGTTTTCTTTTATCCAGGGACTACAAATTTTCAGTAGGACATGAGAAATTGAAACATCATTTCCCCTCGATTCAAATAAAAAAATGCATAAAATCCTTGCAGGGTTTCTACTGCCTGTGTAGGTAATGTAAGTACAAGAGGGCAAAAAGACCTTACAGACTTTATGCCTCTCCCATACACTCCACTCTCAATGGCTAAGCAGAGCATAGCCCAAAGTAAGTTTATTCTAAGTAAATCTAAATGAGACTTGTTTTGTCTGTCAAAGGAAGGCAACCTTTCTTGAAATTGTAAACTTTTCTCTAAAGTCTTCCTTTTTTAAATCTTATACCCTAAAAAGCAGTTGTCTTAATATAAATTGTGATCTTAGTTTATAAACAGCATTGCTCAATAGTGAAGTATTTTTTAAACGTGATTTAAGAAACAGTACAAGCTACAGTGGCACATAATTCATCACAATTTTCCAAAGCAGTCTAGCAGTCCCCTATGGGGAGGGAATCTTCCTGCAATAGCATTTCTTCACTTTTTAAAAAGTACTTTTCTTTGTCTCTTTCCTCATTTCTATACTGTAAGAGCTGACATCTTCCCTATTGCTGTCTCCTTAACTTTGCAGTTTTGCATGCTGCCACAGGGAAATTCCATTCCAGGTGGTGTCCCTTTGTGCACAGTTCATGTTATGTGATATGCAGAAGCTACATACTTTGTTCCTGTAATTTCATTGCTGAAATAGAAACCCCACAAGGTTCTGCCTGTATGTTTCTTCCCATCATGAGTAGCACAGAACCAGTATGTCACCTATAGCTAGTGATACAACTCCAGGTTTGGTCACCACTGTGTTGCAATCAGCATGTTGTATTACATTTTCATATAGAACAAGAACAGTTATTTGCCTGGAATATTTCATACAACCTAACAAGGATGCTGTACAAGTCTTCCCAAAGACTGACATTGATCTTTACTTCTCTTTTAATTTAATTTTTGAAAATCCACATAATAATTTGTGATGGCTACCTGATGTAAATTTGACATCTAAAACGCTCCAACTATTTAATTTTTTAAGATGAGGTATGTTTAGCAATCTAATTTCTTAGCTTTTCTGACAACATAAAATTGAAAAAAAAAAAAAAGGAATTGTGTACAAATATTTCAGTGTCTTGATAAGCCTTAAATATAGATGCAAATATTTAGCAAATAAAACATCTTTCTTACTTCCTTTATACACATCAGTCCACATTTTTCTCAATTAATATTCCCCCTTCTGTAGATATTTCTGTGCCTCTGAGTGGTGCTTTCCTGGCGCACACACGTGCTACTAAGAAACAACATTGTCCACTGCTGTAAACTTGACTAGCTCCATTGATTTTAGTAGCACAAGGCTGATTTACGCCATCTGATGAGCTGATGCTTTAATCCCTACCTTTTTTTAGTGCTGCATGCCAGATAATTTTTCTTTGTACTGTTATTTTTTGACAGTAGAGTCTGACTGACTTAATAGAAAAATAAGAGCTAATTGCTTCAGTTTCATGCCTGAGGAGTCTTTAATATGAGAACATTTTTATTAAAACAGTTGAACACGTTTGGCACACCCTCTCCTTCTGTTAGTAGCTCACACTACTAAAATGGTAGTTGTTCCTCCCACTTTAGAACACAGGGTTTAATTACTGTTTCACCTGAAAAAGGAAAAATTGAATGTCCTATCATGGTTACTTGTTAGTGATGTTAAAACTGGTAAGAATGTAAATCCTTGTGGGTTTTTTGTTGTTTTTTGTTTATGGGTTTTTTTTCTCCAGATTGTAAACAGTGGCCACTAATATTGTTACAATTTGAAGATGTTGCACTTTGTCCTGTTAATGTAGTAGAAACACAGCACCACTTACTACTCAAACCTCAATCCAGGCGGTGAGGTGGACTGATTTAAACTTTTCTCTAACTTCCCTATTTCCTCACACACTTTTTCTCCTGTTCCATCACCCAATGATTTATACAGGATATGTGAATGAGGAATTGACTCAAAGTCAATTGATACTGGATGTCTCCAATTACTTTTGTGAATTAAATTATAGAACTCCACAACTGATTTTTTTTGGGGCCACAATGAAGATGGATAAATTGGAACCATAGAATGGTTTAGGTTGGAAGGGACCTTAAAGATCCTCTATGGGTCCTCAGTTCAGGTTAGGTTAAATATTAGGGCCAATTCATTATATCAGAAGAAAATGGATTCTAGTTTCATTATATGTAAAGGAAGGCTCTTATATTTATGTCTATTGTCTATTTTTTTGTAAGAACAATGTAGGAACTTTGTCCTCTTTTCTGGTTTCTTTATCTGATTCATGGGCACCTTAAGTATTTCACAACTCTTTTCTCATCAGCATCTCAGAAGATGCCATAAATTCACCAGGTAATTTGTCTCAGATCTGTAACTGGTTTGAAACTCATCCCATTTGAAAATTAAAGGACAAAAACCTCAATTTTTTCTCTTGACTTAATAGAATGCAGTTTTCAAAGGTTGTGTTTATGCCTTTTTGACCAGACAAATTAGCCATTATATCTTCTTAAACAATTCATTAGTTACTAATGGCTGCAGTGACATCTGCTGATGACAGTGAAGCTGATCAAGTAATGCTTTCAGTGCTGCTAAATTAATCCACTCGTAAATTCCTGGGTTTGCAAAGAGCATAGAGGAACAGGCATAGATTTACTCTTGAACAATTATTTACTTATCCAGAGTTGAACCCTCTAACTGTTCCACCACAAGTTGAATCCAGGACTGTACATGCATATGAGCTCTGAGCCAGGACCTAAAGGGGAAAGGTGTAGATAATTTCATTTGACTTGGCAACCTACCTTTATGTCCTCCATCGATATTTGAGAAGTCACTCTTCCCATTAAAATATGTGGACACTGAAAGACCAGAAAAGGGGACAGTCTGATCTCTGCATAGCAAGGACTCTGCTCAAGCATTGCAATCACTCAAAGCCCCAAAGACACAAGCCACATCTATGCAGCTTTGTTAAATTGCTCCTATGTTGATTTTTTTAACCTACATGTGCAAATCCCTAAACCACACCAGAACCCTCAGTGAGAAATGTTGTCTAATTCTTTAAAAGCTGACCTATACTGAGCCTCCCCCTCTGGAGAGGATGGTGAGCAACCTGCTCACATGACACATGCTGTCCCCTCCTACTACTCAAACTGAGCCTAGGCATGTCTGGGAAATGGCTAGTAGTGAGGGGCCAGAAATTTGCTGGGCAGAGTGCTAGTCATAAAACCCTAAGGAAGGATGCTCTGATCCTGTCATGAGTACCATTGGGGATGGTGTGATAAGCATTCAAGGTGTACATACTCTTAAAATAGCCCTACCATTATAGGCCTGGTCTCTGTTCTACTTAAATGATAGAAGCCAAGAGCAGGTCTGGGCTCTGGGGTAATGCTGTCTTACAGAATTCATACAAGTTATTTCCTTGCCACTGGTGACGGATCTGGCAAGAAATAATTATTTACTTCTATTGCTTCTTAGAGCTCCAAGCCACCACACATTCTAATCCTTATCTACAGGACCTTCTGTGAGTGATGGAAAAAACGTGATACTGAAAAAAATACTGGAAGGTGAGCGAAGATATTTTTCTTGTGACATGTAAATATATTTGCACCTAAAAGCAATGGCTGCATCTTCTTGCTTTGTTCCCCAAGTTTATAGCCATTCCCACTCCTCTAATAAAGCTTTTTTTTGTTTTTGTTTGGTTTGATTTGCACATGCCCTCAGACTACTTGACATTGTCAAACTTCTGACTGTAACGGGTATTGGGAGAGAGTACATTTAGTTTCCCTGTGCTTCAAACTGGTTCAGTTATATTTCAGGGGTGAAATGAGACATACTGAAACCAGCCCTTTTGCTGCCATTAACCAGCTGGCAGAAGGGCTATAGATAGATTCCAGATGCATGAGGAGATTTCTCAGCATCCTGAAAGGATAACACATGATATACCATGTCCAGTAAAGGCACAGCAAACCAAATATAGCTTTTAGGTATATCTAAACAAACCAACTGATTCTGGGTTCATTTATACTAGGATTACTTCGTTCCTAACTGGTAAAATAGGATCATATGCCCTCAATTTCTCAGGGGGATAAAACAGTCTTCGCGCCCTCTGTGAATAAGGAGCCTCTGCATTTTCAAGGAGATGATAATCCAGCATATGCCATTATGGGAAACTTTTCTTGCAGCAACATTTTCTATGTGAACAAATTAGCCTGTGTGCCTAACTCCAAGAATTTGTTCATGTGCAAATATAGGGATGGAAATGGAGCACAATCACAGGCCTAGATCCTGAAATCTGTCTTGCACAAGCCGAACGTGATGCTTGTGTGCTACAGTTTGGCAAAGCTCACTTCTTGTCTTCTGTAAATTGAGCTACAAGCCAAAGTGTCTGCTACCTCAATGCTTTGGCTCTCGTCATACAGTCATTATCACTTCAAACATTCATAATTTTTCAATAATTTTACTGAAATGTTTTAAAAAAACTATTTAAATAGAATTTTATTTTAAGGTGCTTTATTGAAATAAAAATGTTAGTCGTCAAGTCCAATATCTACATTAGGAAAACCTTAGTGGACTTAGTGGAAGTTCTTGATAAAAACCTGTTTTAGCATTTCCATGAACTGAGGATTTTTTTTTCCTTGAAAGTACTTCCAAAAAGTAATTTTTTCTTTTCAGGTAGAAATTCATGAGCATTCTGGATTTTTCAATATTTTTAAACTTTTTTCAACCTATGTAAATTCTCATGAAATAGAAGACCATTTCCCATTCAGCTGAATTACAAAGTATTCATAGGATAATTCCACTAAGGAAATGATTGAAAACACAGTAAGTGACCTCAGAGAATCACTCAGCACACTGAATTTCCTCTTGATATAGCAGAGAGCAATTAGATTTCTAGAAGAAGAAAGAAAATATCTATTACCTGTTCATGCTGCTAATGGTCGCATCCACAATCCAATGCATTTAAACAGTTCCTAGTGATTTAATAATTGCCATTCTCTTACAAAAACAGCAATTTTCTCATACCCCTACAATATGGAAGTAGTTTTCTAGTGTGAATATCTGCATCTGCAACTATTCATATTCAGTGACTTGAATTTTTATAAAAGGTTTTTCTGGCAAATCATTTAAACTCAGTTTGTAATCCTGCTTTGCATTTTTAAAGTTGAATGTATGTTTCTAGACTCCATTTATAACATGGGAACTATAATGGGAATGATTTCCCAGCCCACTGAATTTAGTAGTAGGCTTTTCCTTTGCTTGTCAGCATCTAAACTCCTAGTCCACAATACTGGATTAACCTTTCCTCATGGAAATAGTTCTTGTATGGAGATAGCTTTCACAAACAAAGGTGTGCCGCACATCCCTGTGGCAGCCTATTACATATACAATAGCGTTTCCAAACTACCACTTCTTTGTGCCACCTTTGAAGTTAGAACAATAACAAGTGTCTTAGGTCCACGACAGCTAATTTTGTATTTTCTTTCCATACTCTAACAAAAGGGAACTGCCTTATCCTGTTTGCAGCTCAAGTACAGGCATGAGGGCAAATCTTTAATTGCAGACACGGCTGTTGCATTGCTCATAAAACACTTTTTCATGGAAATCTCTACACACGTGGAATTTTACTGTGGCCCCATAATACACTTCACTTAAAGAAAGGTGACGAAAGACAGCATTTTTTATATCTGCATGAGAGTGGCAGAAATTCAGCTGTGTTTCTTAATGATGATGAAAGAAATACATAAGGATATGTATTCTATTCACTTCACTTTATCCAGTATTCAAGTAATCCTATTCTGAACCTATTTTTCCTGATTAACTCATTATTTTAAAATTCAATAGCCTCATTTTGCCTAAAATCCCACTCGTCTTGCTCTCAGTTTTGGATTCCCAATTCCACATCCTATTCATGAACTAGAATTACTATTATCATGTGTTCAGTCCTGCATATTCTGTAACAGTGGAAAACCCGGGATCAGGAAGAGTTTCTGATCTCCCTCTCCCATGGACGGTAATGCTTGATTAACTTCCTATATGCCTTGCTGAATTGTCACTTGGGATAAGATTCCCCATTGCTCTTTGCCCAAGTGCACTGCAAGGCCAGCGTTTGGCTCAGTAGCATTTCTGCACAGGAGGAGGCTCTTAGCTTGCCTACGCAGCAGTATTTGTGGCTGTTTATAGGCAAAATCATTCTGTTAGACTTTTGCACTGATCTAGGCAGATAGAGCCAGTGGTACTGAAGCAGTCTCCATCTCAGTGCAGTCCCCAAGGCCCTCAGTAGCTGAGCAAGGTCAAACCAGCAAAATGAAACTGTGTCAGGATCAGGTTTAGAGCTATCCCTAAGGCACAAACTTCATCCATCTCTTCCATCCACTGAAAAAGTGGGTAAAACTCATATGGGATATTGCTGAGGGATGCTTGGGAGAAATGGAGCACATGTGACAAAAGGGCATTTGTTTTTGAATTGTTGAAGGTTGAAACATTTCAGTATTGTGTTATTGAAGAAGATAAACAGAAACGCTTACTGTTACATTAGTGCTAATCATGTTTCCTTTTTGTTCCATTGAACTTTGGATGATTTTTATAAATGCCTGAAGTAACCCAATATGGGATGTTTGATTATATTTTAAGATTATAGTGTTTACAATACTTTATACAAACACATAGCTGTCACATTTACGTTTTAATGTCTAGTTCTCATACCAAACTAGCTATAACACTTGCAGCATTTTGGAACAGTTCTTGGTCCTGTGCTATTTAAGGAGGGGAAAAAAAAAAAAAAATATCATTGTAAGTAAGGAGAAGAAAGTGTCACTGGTGCAAAATGACCTGGATCACTTGCTAAGCTGGGCATGAGCTAACAATGTGCTTTTGAGCATGTGAAAATGCCGCATTCAAGTGAAAGTTCCGGAAATTCTTTGGAATCGTGCTGAGTGAATTTACAAGTAAGGACTGGTAGATTACTTTATAAAATTTGGGTTCTATTTCAGATATAAATTAATTAAGAGAAGTCTTATAGCCTCAGCTTTATAAGAAACCAGAACAAATGATTAGTCAGCTCTCCTGTTCCTATGGCATGAATTTTAGAATCTAAGATTTCTCCCATTGAAATCAACAGAAAGTGCTCCACAGACTAGTAGGCACAAGATGAGGCACTGTGGCTTGCTGGTATTTGTGCTAAAATGTTTCTTTCAAAGGGAAGCTTTTATCAGTTTCCATCTTTTTTTTTTTTTTTTTTTTTTTTTTTTTTTTTTTAATTGGGGAAAAAACAAACAAGCAAGCAAGCTAAATTCTCAACTGGTATAAATTGGCCTGTGGACTTTATTGGAGCTCTACCAAATTATACCTACTGATGATTCGGCCGGTGAGTCTTAAACTGTGGGATAAAACAGGAACTCTCAAAAGGTAGAGGTAAACAAAATCATTTTTAGTCAGTAATTAGTCTTCTAAACTTCAAGAACCTTAATGAGCTGCAAGCAGCTGAACTTCCTTCATTTCAATGCATTGCTCCTCATGTTTCATGCTACTTTATTAGATTAGCTTGCAAATTAGCTTACATTAATGAAAAATGATTAAACTTAAACCAATGGAAATTAAATGGCTTAACTGTAAAGGCATTTGAAATTGCTTTTAAAATTAACAATGGGTTTATTCACTGATCTTTCCATGCTTAAAGTTTAGCAACAACTTCTTTTTGGGGATGGATTGTGTCTACAAAGCAGTTAAGGGCGCCTTTGTAAAGTGACATCTCAAGTCTCTTGTCTTCAGGCTTTTCCTTGCAAACTCTTCATTGTTCAAAGCAGGCTCAGAGACACTTAAGCAGCACAGTATAGCAATGGCAAAAAGTATATTGCTACACTATGACTGACTCAGACCCAGGCAGACAACAAACAATTTTCTCTGTATATACAATGCATTTATGTTTATAATAGCAACTCAGAGGATAATTTCAGAAGAAATTATGCATGTGTATTTTATGTCTGTGTACTTCATGCAATTTGTTTGGTGATATGCTAGAAAAGGTAGAACTCTTCATTTCAATGAGTGTGTGTTTGGGTCTCTGTAGTAAATTACATTTTTCTTACATGGAAAAAATAAACAGTATTGAATAGTATGCTTTTAGTATGCACTAGAAACACAGCTGAAATTGTTGGAGTTTGTTTTTCTTACATATTTTGAAATGTTTCAATTCTATTTTAAGTACATCCACCTGTTACTAGTAAAACATAACACAAATTAAGCTTCAATTTGCCTGGTATGGAAGGACCACACATTCATTCTTCAGCTGATTTATAGGACCCCAATATAAAATTGAGATGTAAGACATCTGCTGAAACACTGAGTTTCCAAAAAGACATAAACCAAAAAGTGAAGTCCCTATGTCCCACACAGGTACAGCAAACCCTAACAACGGTGCAGGGGTGAAAAAGACAGGACACAAGCTGAGAGTAGCTCACAGGCTCTTTACAGTTAAGGAAATGTCACAGTAGGTTCCTGAACCCAGGTGTGCTTTGGATGAACAGGGTGTTCGATGCCTGCAAGAAAAGAGGCTACTGTAACAGCTGTGGAGGGACCGGTGGTCCCCAGTACCAGCACCCTTTGGACCCCAAGGAACAGCCCAGGCCTCTGATATCAGCAGTCTCCTAAGGACTTCAGTGGATATTATATCAAATCATTCCTTTGTTGAAAGCTAGACCTTTCCATTACATGACACTCTAAAAAGAAAGATTAAGTAAAATCTGAGCAATGCCTTATGGTGCTTTTCTTCAAGGGAGTGAATTTCATCCAGACTAAGACACAAACCTATGAATATCAATTCTTACATGAGCAAACATACAAGGAAGGAAAGGGTTTAGTATTTTTTATTGTAATTTACTATTATTTACTCACTAGAAATAAATGGTCTTACAAGGAAACTGTGATTTGAAAACACAACATTATAGGAAATACCATACAAATTTTAAATAATGATTAAAATCATTTAAATAGTGATTAAAGATGATTAACGATTAATGATAAAGATTTCATTAAGTATCTAGATTTCATAAGACTTTAGAGATATTGATCTCATCTCTGAGGTCTAGAAGATTACATTTTTGTTCCCTGAATAACCAAGAAAAGAAGATATGAACTATGAGAATTGTTAAAGCTACAAAAAGTCTCTTTGTATTTTCTTTTGAGGGTAAAGGTAATTTGTTAAGAAACCAACTTGACAGGATGATGAAGCATAGTTCTTTTGTTTCTTTCCCCATAGTGTATAGCCATGAGAGTCAAAAGAAAGCTAGGCTTACTGTAACACATTGATTTTTTTTTAATTCTAATTGTCAGTCAAAAAAACACCACAACCAAACCACAACAAAACCAACAACCTAGAAAATCAGATCTTATAATGGTACCTAATGGGATTCTGGAAGTCTACTGCTCTCAGGTATCATCAGGTGGTGAAATTGAGAGAAAAGCACAGAAACTCAATTATTGCCAAAACTGGCTGCTGTCACAAGTAGAAATTTCTTTGGCTTCACAGTTGTATTGAAAATTTTAGATTTCCTGTACCATTATAGATTATTATGCCTCTTAAAATTAATAAATGTGTTTCAAATGTTTGGCATACCCTACACATCAAAGCCTTCAGAATTTTATTCTGTCCTTTTAAAATATACTTGATAATGAAATCAAGCAGCTGAACAGAAAGAATTTATTTCATTCATCCTTACACTAAAAATCATGGGGGTATTGGCTTGATAACTGATGCTTCACGGAGGCAAGAGCTTTCCAAAAGACTCAAGGCCCTCACAGCTCTCATTATTTTCAATAGATTCAATAATTCTTCTACTTAAATTACTAGTCATGCTTTCACTTCCCTGCTCCCCACCACTGATGTCATGGGCTGTAGATAAAGCGGAATGGTATTTTATAGTGCTTTTACTCCTTCAAGATGAGTTTAGATGGCTATTTTAAATGTTCAATATGAAATTTTTTTTTTTTTTTTTTTTTTTTTTAAGTTATGCATTGCCTCCATTCTGCACAAAATTCCATACATTGGAAGAATAGTGATGGCAAAGTTTCACCTATTTTAATCTTTCAAAAAACTAATTGGTAAATCGGTCCATAACTAACTGCTCCAAAATAAATACGAATTTAACCACAGAACACAGAATAAAAATAAAGTTTCCTCTAATAGCAATTTTAATGCATAGAGACTGGTTTTCAGTGTTCAAAAAGTCATCTGAAGTTTTCAGAAATACAAAGTAATAGTACTATATTACATGGTGTTACTTTGAGTAAAAATATATAACATAATTATGAGAGATGATAAAAACATTTGGGTTTTCCCTGTGACAAAAGAATATATCTGTCATAAGAACCTTACAATTTCTAATATTTTAAGTTTTAATATTTTAAATTTGGGACAACAATCAAAACTTGCTCTGTAAGGCAGACACTCTCAAAAATGATTCAGTTCAGTGAAACACTGTGCTTCCACTGTTGATGGAAAACTTTCTGCCAGCCTTATTAAAAATGTAATCAGTACCTGGCTTCATGACTGAATGCTTTGAAATAAAGAATTGGCTATGGACTAGAGTGTTCGTCTGTGTAGCAGTTTCATACTTAGTATTTTGAGAATGTTTCATCTTCATACAGCTCCTAGAGATAACAGAAGTTAATACATCCCCCTCTACAGAACTGTTGGGAGTTAGAGAAATATTATCCCCATTATATGGATAAAAGTTGTAAAGGTAAGGATTACAATTCACAAAGGAGTAGAATAAGGTGCTTAACACCAGATGATGTTTAGGCAGCCAACTGCTGAGCATTTCCATTTGCCCAGCATACAGTGCATGATTAGCCCTATCAAGATGCGGCCTAATGATATCAATCTCGCTTTGCTCCCAACAACTTTGTGAGAGATTGCTCTCTTTGTAGAAATAATTCCCACTGCTTTTCCTGGGACAGTGCAGCCTCCCAAATGTAGTTACAGGTTAGTGCCAACTAATACCTCTTAAAGATGAGTGTGAGTAATGTTTGCATTTAAATCTCTAGCTTAGATGGTTAAATTAGGAGTTAAGGCTTCCAAGAACACTTCAGAGCTGCCCAAAACTTTCTATCAGCTATAAAAGTAGCTTGAAGTCTAGGGATCTAAAGAGAAATGGTTTAAATATATTCTTGTATAATCTAACCCTTCATCATAGAAGCACTCTGGAAAATTCTATTCAGTAAATTCAATCCACTTAATTTTCAAGCCTTTATAAAAACATCCCAAAGATTTTATGAATGCATTTGTAGATTTATTTTTCTAGGTCTTCCTCCTTCAATTTGTTTCCCCTATAAATATCACTGGGCTTATATGTATCTACCGTTTCACTCAATGTAGATGTATTAAAGATCTGTCTGTGTTTGCAACTAATCATAACGTTTATATGTTTTTCTAATAAGGATATAGTCTTTCTGTCTGTGAGTATGGCTCAAGTGAGGCAACAATTATTAATGAATGTACATCTGCCTTAGTGAGTGCATGGAATAAGAGTTTCTAAAGAACACTAAATGTCTACAGCTCTGGTTCACAGACTCTATTCCTGAAACTCAAGGAAAGCTGCCAGAAAGAGTTCATTTATCAGACACCTGCAGTCCACAAGTGAACTTCAGTTAGTTGAGTCATGAAGAGGGAGCTGTACTCCCAGATGCTAAATATCACTGGCTGAAGTTGTTATTTTATCCTGCTGCCTTACAACCTTTCTTCTGCTGCCTCTCATCAACACACAGAATAATTTAGATTTTCCTATCATTTGCACTCCCTTAAATGAACATATACTTACCCACAGGGCTAGCACAAAGAAGAGACAGATCAAGGCTGGTTTCTACAGAGGACAGTAATCATATTATGCCCCTCTCCTTCAGTTTAGCAAAGCAAAGGAGAGTAAAGAATACTTAAATCTTCTTCAGGGGAGTCTCAGCTGAAGTACAGCTGCCTTCATCAACCTTTCTCACAATACATATGCAGCACCTGGCATAAAAGTCATGTCACAGATGCAAATGAATCTCACTAAACGATGTTCTGTGTTTTGGCTCTCTTGGTGCATGGACTGCCCCTTAGTAGACATAGGCAATTAAATAAATTAGAGGAACCACACAGTCAGGGAGAGACTTGCATGTTCTTTGCAAACATCCCTCCTGGCTGCACATGATAAATCTGGCTGGAACTGAGAACTCGGCCCATTAGTTTTAATCTAGGTAGACATTCCTTCCCTTTTTCTTTCATCAGAGACATACATTTCTGATGTGTCCACATGGAAGGGATTTTACTCAAACCTCCTCCTCTTATTTTCCAAAGGCGTTTGGAAAGTTGGCTGTGACGATGCCAATCGAGCGGTGTGTGCTTGGAGGACAAAGTGGAGGAGAATCCCAATGTGACGCTGTCGGGGCATGCACATGGACAGCTTGAGCCAGCCAAAGGGAAAGGCTGTAAATCATACTCAGAAGGAGATTGATGATGTTTGTGGAACATGCTCTCAGGGTGCCAAAGAGGTATTTGTTCCTGAGGCTTAAGAATTATTTTTGTGGAAGGCTTTTATCATTAAAGTTGATGATGTGCCTACAACCAAGAAAATAAAAGAGCAATGCTTGCAACAGCAGAGTGATTTGTATTCTTTTGCATGACAAAAACTTTCATCATCCATCCCTTTGACAGTTATGATTTGTTAAAGTTTTCTCCAGGGTGTTTGTAACAAAGATTTGAATTTACTGTTATGTGATTTGCATCTTATTTCCAGTATGTATGAAATCTGTAGTATTTAGCCGATCTAGCTCATAGTTCGTATCTAATTTACATACTGTGGAGACCTCTTAAACATGTAGCCTTTGTG
Source organism: Numenius arquata (assembly GCF_964106895.1). Classification (NCBI taxonomy): domain Eukaryota; kingdom Metazoa; phylum Chordata; class Aves; order Charadriiformes; family Scolopacidae; genus Numenius; species Numenius arquata. The sequence continues at coordinate 47,784,648 of NC_133583.1, read as the reverse complement.
TATAATAAATTCATTCATTGTAAGAGGCTGCTTTGTTTTATGAGGTGTTAATTAAAGTTGTTCTCAACATAAGAAAATGTAGGCAAAAAACCCTAATATGCAGCAGTCCTATTAATTAACAATTTAATTTAGACTTACTTATATATTGCACCATTAATAATTTTATATTTGCTGAACAATTATTGGGAAATCATAAAGAGTGAATAAGCACATGAACAGATAAAATTAGACACCTGTTCGTGGTATATATATGAACACTCAAGTACATGTTTTGCATGTGCATATTGCTGATACCTCAGCAATGTATTTCTGAATAATGATAAGAAGAAAGGAGGATTAAGTAAATGCTTATCTTCTGTTCTTACAGATTTTTTGTATCTCATTTTATGTTTATTTTGTTATGCTAATGGGATGGGAAGAGTAATGTATGGCTAATCAATAACTTCTGCAACAGCTACTGTCTAAATGTGGGGTAAGTGTGGGAAAGTCAGTGTTAGTGTAAAAGAGTGCTTTACTAAACAATCAGGTATCCGTTGTGCTGGGTCATGGTACTGTTTATTTTATGTACATACTTACTAACATGTTTGCAGGTCTGACTAAAAGTATATAGCATAATAAAACATCAAGAAGGATATGGCATGTTCCAGTGCAAGCAACTTCAATAGTCTTCACCCATACCCCAGCTTTTATACATTAACACTTTCATTATGATACTTAATTGTATCTTAATACAATTGTGATACTTAATAACTTGAAACTGTGTAAAAATCCAAAATAACTGGGCAAATTGTCACTTCTTTACTGCCATTTACTAAACTCAAAATGTACAGAGAGCTCACCTGTACGTTTCAAAGCTCAGAAACCTCATGCTGATTGAACATTGGGTGAAATGGCTGAGCTAAAGTTCATAGGAGACTTTCCACTGACAGAGGTGCCAGCAGGATTTTAGCCTGTCATTTTGTCGGTGATTGTCTAGACTAACCTTACCCTCCAAAATGTTCTAAATCCTGCAAGACTGAAAAGAAACTGAACTTTTCAGAAACCTAGCTGCAGCTCTGAAGTATATTTGTTTTCCTTATTAAAGTTGTGCTTCATATTTACAGATTTCCATGAAATTGGGTTTTAGAGTATGGCAGGATGAATACCAGTAACACAGCAAATATGTGTAAGATACCATTCATTACCTTACACATACAAACTGACCATGCCTACATCTAGCAGTTGCACTGTGAGGTAAAACAAGCTTACTCAAATCACTCTGGCTGGGAGAGAAGACAAGTGCTACCTTATTAAACCAAGTCAGATGACTCCCTTTTACAGCTTCATTTTGCCTTAACACATATAACAATTCTTAACTGATACCACTGAAAACTGTCATTCAAAGAACAGAAAAAATTATTAGACATATATTAAAGTAGTAACCCTGAGCCAAATATTGTAGCCCCTTATGTTCAACATCGCAAAAATATAAAACATAGCCTAAGCCTGATATTACAAGGAAGTAGACACACATATAACATAATGCATATAAATGCACCATGAGGTGATTACTCATTGATTTTACACAGATCTCTCTGTAAGATAAAGATAAAAATTGCTAAATGCTATGAAATAACAATATTTTTCTGTGCATTAGAAAACATCAAAGGACAAACCAATATAGAAGATTGTTCCTTTCTGGAGCCTGCTGATGTGTCTTAGCATTTTCATAATGTTTAAACACCTGGAACAGTAAAGATTCTAATTAAAAAAAAACTTGGTGGGATGCATTACTGTGGTTATTTCAATACATATCCATCTTCCTATCAGCCTATCAGCACACTGATTAAAATATTTAACATGACATGTCTTTGACATAATCTCAAAGATCCAGCAAAGCTTCTGTTCAGAGGACAGAATGTCTTTGAATATACATTGTGTTTGATTCCCTACAAATACTACACCACATAAGCACCATCAGCTGATTAAGAGGTTTTCCAGGGAAAACCGAAAGCACAGCAAAGAAGCGCTTTTCTTTGTAAAATAGTTCAGATACTGTCTCAAACACTTGAAAAAATGGCATTCAATTTGTGAAAATACTTAAAGCTGCATTTCTTCATAAGTAAAATCTTGAACTATAGTAGTGATAAATAAGTGCATATAATGATATGCACAGTACTGTCCTTTTTGCCATGGCATTCAAGATTTTATATTCAAATAAACCTAATTTTTCTCATACGTTCTTTTTCACTTCAGGTTCATTCCACAACTATTTAGACATTACTAAATCACTTTCAGCCTCCACATAGTAACTGCGAATACTTAATATTAAAACCGTTAACTTCCTCTTTAAAAAAACTAAGGAACAACAATATGAAGTGCACTGGTAAAATAAGGTCAGTTTTGGTCATTCAAAGAAATGTTGTCATTTCACTTCTCATTTTCTGTTTGAGTATTTTCCTCGTACAAGGGAACCATATTCCTTGGATGCTTAAGAACTCAGGTAACTGTTGCTTATCTCAAATATTGGGTGAATATTAGTGAATACTGTACTTTACTCATGCCAAATCTCTCTTGCCAAGAAAATCTTCTTTTATAAGACATATGCAAAAATTACTTTACCAACTGCTGAATTCCATGTATGTCTGCAGATTATACTTTTCTTACTCACTTGGCGCAACTGAGTGTTAGGGCCACAGGAAGAGCATCACAACAGTCCTCTAGGGTGCTGGATAGGAAAGAGAGTGGGATGACACCCACCTCTTCGGCCACTCCTTTCATCAAACAGAAGCATTTGGCTTGTTTCTCTGTTCCCTCTTCATCTTGTTTCCAATATCCTTTCCCTTCTAGTGTCTTCAGCCTGGCTTTTAAAGGGGTAGATAGATAACAGGTAACAGTTTATGCATTGAAATATGAATTACATACAAAATAAAAAGAGTGAACGTGAACCTAGGTTTCTGAAGCTTTCTGCTAAATATTTTCTGACAAGTGGGAAAAAAATGTTTGAAGTATGTCCATAGTCACCCCTGATAAGAATGTTTTCTGGTTTTAACTGCTCATGAACTTGTTGATTTCATAGATAACCTGACAAAATGACCAGTTGTTAAGAATTTCTGAAACATATTCTCTCTCAGTATGAACTATATTTTCATCTGTGAAAATAATAAATTATTCCAACCAGGTGTCAAATTGTTCATGAAATGTTTGATTCAAAGTTATAGATTACTTGGACATCCCACAATTCTTAATTTCAAACCACAGTTTTAATATTTAACTTCTGCTCTCAAAATACTTACTAATAATTAATTTTTCTGGGGTGAAACTTTTCCCCAATTCATCTCCTCCATCTGCTTGCACATACTGTGAAATTATAATCAGCTGTAATTTGTGACAGAGACGTGCCAAACATTTCTAAAACAATTTGGAAAGTGGCAGACTGGAATTCTTGCCAACTTGTACTCCATGCAGATGCTACTTGTTCTTCTCGCTTTACTCACCAAAGCTGAGTTTAAAAAAGAAATCTTGAAGTTCTGTTAAAGCAATATTTGTGGAAACCACTTCATACTATTTTGCTCTCCTCCTGAGTTGTAAGAGTTTAGGAGCTGAGTCCAAAGCTCATGGGAATCAGTGAAAAAATTCCCGTTGACTTGGCTGGAGTTAGCTTAGATGTTAGATAGTTCTTCCTAGCTTCTACCTGAATCCACTAATTACAGACACGAAATAGTATATCTCCTCCAAGCTTGCTTATTTATTCATTTACTTCAGACCCACAGGGTTAAAGACGGATTTAAAAATATTGATGACTGTTACTCTTAAGGTAAGTAACTAAAATCAGTTTGGTACTAAAAGGAATGCAATAAGTGTTTGCAACAGGGTAACTAGCAATTATTTCCTATTCATACTCTTAATTTGCCTTGAATTTCAAAACATAATACACACCTTCATTAAGAGCAGTAGATTATGAAAAGATTAAACAAGTGATTAAACAAGATCATCAAACAGCAATGAGACTTGTGGATTATAGAAACTATGTTAAATTCCTCTCAAGTGATCACATTATTTTGAAGTTTCCAGTTCAGAAAAATGTAGATCGCTTGAGGTTACCAGTTTCAAATTACTTTAAACTATAAAGTTGTGAAGTGTAAGCAACATCAGTAGTTAATCAGCTTGTTTCAGAGCCCAGAACTTGCAAACACTGATTCATTGTACCACAAAAAAGACATTGAGGTGCTGGAGCGGGTCCAGATAAGGGCAATGAAGCTGGTGAGGGGTCTGGAAAATAAATCTTATGAGGAGAGGCTGAAGGAGCTGAGGTTGGTCAGCCTAGAGAAAAGGAGGCTGAAGGGAGACCTTATTGCTCTCTACAACTACCTGAAAGGAGGTTGTAGAGGGGCGGGTGTCAGTCTCTTCTCCCAAGTCACAGGCGACAAGACAGGAGGAAATGGCCTCAAGTTGCACCAGGGGAGGTTCAGGTTGGATATTAGGAAAAATGTTTACACTGAAAGGGTTATTAAGCATTGGAATGGGCTGCCCAGGGAAGTGGTTGAGCCACCATCCCTGGAGGTATTTAAAAGACAGGTAGACATAGTGCTTAGTGACATGGTTTAGTGATGGTTTTTATCAGAGTTAGGTTGATGGTTGGATTAGATGATCTTAAAGGTCGCTTCCAACCTAGATAATTCTATGATTATTGTAAGACTGGAACTCAAGTTGTCTAACAAGTTATCAACAAACCATTCATGTCTCAAGTTGTCAACAAACCATTCACACGTATGAGATGGTTACACTCTTTGTAGGACAACATGTTGACACAGAACTTCCACTTTATGAGAGCCTTGGAAACAGTATAACATAGAGCCTAAAAACCAGGGTTTAGAATGAGTCCTGAATTTTTTTCTACAAGCAGAATTTCTGAAATTATTTTTTTATTTGGAAAATAGAATACATTTTAGAGGTTTTTTTGGAGGGTTTTTGTATGTTTAAAGTAGGAAAAATCTGAAATAAAATATAGTTTCAAAATGAAAAAATAAAAAACAAAAAAACCCTTTATTTAGCATTTCTCTTTGGTTAGAACTATGTGTTCAGTTAAATGTTGTTTTCCCAATCTGTCACATTAAACTGGACTTTACACTTTCTAATTCCAAGCAAAATTCATATGTAAGATTACTGAAGGAAAAACATCCAGAGTCCTAGATAGAAGGAAACTGCTGGCTGGATGCTGTAAATAGACCTGTTCCTTTACAGCCTCCAACAGCCCCAGGAAGCTGTGTGGGCTGCTGGCAGGGTTGGGGTGCAGAAAGAGCTACTGCTCAGATGCCTCTGCACTGCTGCGGTGGCAATAGCCCCATTTTTGTGTGCATTTTTGCCCTCCTTTTCTCTCCTGGCCAGCTGCACTGCTGCTCCCATCTCTTTTTTGTGGCAGCAGACGAGGCCAGTGCTGCATCTTCAGGGTCCAATATTTATTGGGTTTTACCTCAGCTGTTGAGAAGGCTTATCTCAGCTCTCTGATGCATTAAAAGAAAAAGGGAACTCAGTCTCTCTAGTTACTATTGTCATTTCTGTTTGCTTTTAGGGTAATAAACTGCACACATTTCAAGCCATTAATTGTATGTGGAGCAAATTGTTTCTGCTATATTGGGAAACTTTATTTATTCAAGATGTGCATAGTCTTTTCAAGGTAAAGCTCACATCTATAGAAAAAATGATCTCAGACTTAGATGTGTGCTTAAGGACCCTTCTAAAATGAGGATTTAATGTACCAACAATGCATTTAGATATGACATTTACTTCCATTTTATAAGGCTGTACAGTTATTTGAACTAGAGGCATACATATAAGAAATGAATAAATGGAGATTATAGGAGGAAAGCTGGTATATGAGGTTCTTCCTGTCAAGCAGTCTAGCTATTGGACAGCACAAGCTTGCCAACATTTTTCAGAACTACTTTCCCTCTGAACCCCATGGACTATGTGGCATAGTGGATAAGGGAAAAGCAGCATTAATACCATTATAATATGCCTTTCAGTTGCCAGTAATCAGATGTGCCAATTTTTTCACCATACATATGAACACAAAGGACAAGGAGTACGAGGATGATGTGTTTATCAGCAGAGATGACAAATAAAACTGAAGCAAATATTTCAGAAAAATAATATGGTTACAAAGGCAACATGAGAGGTGAAGCAAGTGAAACCAGTTCCATTTCTTTCTTTAATGAAGTAGTTATAATATATATCTGAAATATTTTATTTGCTTAATTTTATTCATTTTTTCTAGTTCATTTAGTCTTCCTTTCATAATTTTAAACCCAAACCATTTTTACCCTGTGAAGACTAAATCTTTATGTGTCGGTAAAAATGGATGTTCTTAAGAATCATGTGTACCATGTCTCTCATTTCTAAAGCTATAATATTTTTTTATTTTCTTAAAAAAAATTGAAATTTCTTATCTAAGTCAAAAATAGTCACTGATTTATCAGTAGACATCAGAGGATTTGACTGCATACAAACCAAATCAAACTGAAACCCAGGTTCTTTAAAATCTTGAGATATATGTACGTATTTTAATGAATAATCGAGTTTGTATTAACAACTGGGGCCTTAGCTTCTAGTTTCTGAAACATACCGTATTTCCATAGCCTTATGTATCACATTCACTGATGATACTGGGCCACCTAAAGACCGCTTTTTTGTATTTAACTTACATAAATATATCTGCTGTTTTTAAAGTAACTGACATATTATGAAACAGATTCACAGGTTTTTAGTAATTATATAGTCAAAGAAAATAAAAGAATCAATGTTTTATGGCATGACCTAGTGCCTGTCTTCTGCTGAAAGCTCCTACTACAGCTTGCAAAATGTTGGCTGCTATTCTACCAATACTGCTACCATTGTCAATAGTTAATGAAATTTAAGAAATCCCCCTTTACAATTTCTGTCAAAGAATAACTTAATGAGAGCGCCAACATGGCTTTAAGGCTCTGCAGGAGGGAAGCGCCAGCTGTTTTGCCCATACCTGCTCTATGGTAGCTCTGTGCTGGGCAGCAGCAGAACATTTAGTTCAGTGTAAGAGAACTGTGACTTCCTTGTGACATGCCAGAGTGGGAGACTGGGATGGAAATGGAAATAGAATAAGCACGGTATTTATTAGAATTATTAGAAGCAACTTGTCTCTGGTATGTGAATAAAAATACTGAGCCAAATTCCAATCTTGCGTGTCCTGGTGTAAATCCAGAGTAAATCCATTACATTCAATTTGTATTAAGATAAAACTCTCAATGCTAAAACTTTCAAACATGAATTTAAAACTGGTGAAAATATTCTCACTTTATCAGTCAAAAGTCGCACAGTTTGCTTTCTCTAGTGGATTTTCCACTATTATAATCAGCTTTGTCATTCCTATCACACTGCCTATAAACTCTGTTTATACTCATAAACAAAAAAGACCATCTGGGCACATATCCAACATTTCCTCAACAAAACATAAAATGCTGGCGGAACTTGGGAATCTCCCTGTACAGAGGGCAGACTGGGTAAACTAGGTATTGCACGTGGCTGGGGACTCATGCACAGAGTTCAGACAAACAGTTTGTGGAAGGAGTAAAAAGTCCAGCTGAGACATCTGATGAGAGAGAAACTCTCTTAGCTGATGTACAATATGGCTACATGGACAAGTTACCATGAAGTAACTGAGAGACTTAATTTAGGATTTGACACATGAATGGAGAGGTGAAGCTTTAAACATAAATCTGGTGCAAATCACACGCTGAAAGCTTCATACAAACAAGCAGACTGTACATTTGAAAGTGTGAGAGGCACTGAGAGACAGGCATTTGAAAACGTGATAAATGGAGTCTGGATTCATCCAAGGTGAGACTGACTATTATATGGCTAAATCAAAGGAGCTGTGAGAGGTTTCCCAGTTCTTGAAGACAGGGTCGGTTTGGGTTGGTATGGCCAATCTATTCTGGAGTTTATAACCTTATCATAATAGGTTTTTAAATATGAGATATTTCCAGAGTAACTGCCCATATAAGCCCTTTTGCTTCATGCAAATATAAAGTATCTACACACACTTTCATTAAGCGACTGACATTCTCAAACTATGTAAATTTTCTTTAAGGCTATCTCAAATGCACTATGATGTAAATGCATAACTGCAGAGTTATTTACCTATAGTAGTATCTAATACTCTTAAAATATACTTCTATTTTAATCTCCTTGTAATTTACCTATGTAATCATACACTTTGTTAGTAACTGGATTTGTACAATTTTTGTATCAGTAAAAATCCATTTATAGAGTTAGCATTCTGATACATGTTTTTTAGCTCAGGGAAACCCTCATAGGGCAAATCAGCACTGGAGCTGAATGTTGCCTACATTTAGTCTGTGCATGTATGGAGGAAAATGAGAGTTTATGAACACTATGCTTCATCACGCAGGATGCATGGATGAACAAGAAGCTCTTGGACAAGCTCAAAATCAAAAAGGAGACCTACAGAGGGTGTAAGTAAGGACAGGTAGACTGGGAGGAATACAGAGAAACTGTCCAAGTGGCCAGGAACCAGATTAGGCAAGCTAAAGCCCAGATAGAATTAAATCTGGCCAGGGACATCAAGGATAACAAGAAAAACTTCCATGAGTATGTCAGGGACAAAGACAAGACTAGAGAAGATGTGGGCCCTCTCCAGAAGGAAACAGGAGACCTGGTCACCCAGGATATGGAGAAGGCAGAGGTACTGAATGACTTTTTCACCTCTGTCTTCACCAGTAAGGGCTCTAGCCACACAGCCCAAGTTGCAGAAGGCAAAACCAGAAGCTATGAGAATGAAGAACTGCCCATGATAGGAGAAGATCAGGTTTGAGACCATCTAAGGAACCTGAAGGTGTATAAGACCATGGGAACTGATGAAATCCATGCACGGGTCTTGAGGGAGCTGGCGAATGAAGTTGCTAAGCCGCTTTCCGTTATATTTGAAAAGTTGTGGCAGTCTGGTGAAGTTACCACTGACTGGAAAAGGGGAAACACAACCCCCATTTTCAAAAAGGGGAAAAAAGGGAGACCTGGGGAACTACAGGCCAGTGAGTCTCACCTCTGTGCCCGGCAATATCATGGAGCAGAATCTCTGCTGAGGCACATGGAAAATAAGGAGGTGATTGGTGACAGCCAACATGGCTTCACCAAGGGCAAGTCATGCCTGACAAATCTGGTTACCTTCTGTGATGGAGCTACAGCATTGGTAGATAAGGGGAGAGCAACAAACGTCATCTACCTGGACTTATGCAAAGTGTTTTACACTGTCCCACATGTCATCCTGATCTCAAAATTGGTAAGGCATGGATTTGATGGATGGACCACTCAGTGGACAAGGAACAGGCTGGATGGCTGCACTCAAAGGGTTGCGGTCAATAACTCGATGCCCAAGTGGAAACCAGTGATGAGTGGTGTTCCTCAGGGGTTGGTATTGGGATCAGTGCTGTTTAACATCTTAGTTGGAGACATGGACAGTGGGATAGAGTCCACCCTCAGCAAGTTTGCCAATGACACCAAGCTGTGTGGCACAGTCGACATGCTGGAGTGAAGGGATGCCATCCAGAGGGACCTGGACAGGCTGGAGGGGTGGGTCCATGCAAACCTCATGAAGTTCAACCAAGCCAAGTGCAGGGTCCTGCACCTGGGACATGGCAATCCCAGACACAAATACAGGTTGGGCGGAGAATGGCTGGAGAGCAGCCCTGAGGAGGAGGACTTGGGGGTGTTGGTGGATGAGAAGCTCAACATGAGTCAGCAATGTACACCTGCAGCCCAGAAGGCCAACCGCATCCTGGGCTGCATCAAAAGAAGTGTGGCCAGCAGGTCAAAGGAGGTGATTCTACCCCTCTGCTCTTGTGGGACCCCACATGGAGTACTGCATCCAGCTCAGGAGTCCTTAGCACAGGAAGGACATGGACCTGTTGGAACGGGTCCAGCGGAGGGCCATGAAGATGACCAGAGGGCTGGAGCACCTCTCCTATGAAGACAGGCTGAGAGTTGGGGTTGTTCAGCCTGGAGAAGAGAAGGGTCTGGGGCGCCCTTCCAGTACCTAAAGAGAGCCTACAGGAGAGATGGAGAGGGACTCCTTATGAGGGAGTGCAGTGATAGGATGAGGGATAATGTTTTTAAACTGAAAGAGGGTAGATTTAGATTACATACTCAGAAGAAATTCTTTACTGTGAGGGTGATGAGACGCTGGAACAGGTTGCCCAGAGAAGTTGTGGAGGCCCCATCCCTGAAGGTGTTCAAGACCAGGCTGGATGAGGCTTTGAGCAACCTGGTCTAGTGGGAGGTGTCCCTGCCCATGGCAACAGGGTTGGAACTTGATGATCTTTAAGGTCCCTTCCAACCCGAACCATTCTATGATTCTATCATTTTCTCGTTTATTTATTGAGAAGTTAATAAGAATAAGATTAGAAATATCTACAAAAAATAGAAAAGTATTTTTTCCTTTTCAATTGTATTATACAAAAAAGAAGCCTGTGGGCTTGGCAATAGCATGCACCCTGTTGTCAGCTGTTAAGCTAAAAATAATTTGTAATGCAAGGTCTTGTATTTGACTAACATAAAAATATTGATTTTCTTTTTACAAAAAGGAGAAGAACAAGTCACTATTTTGCATTTTTCTCATTCATATAATTTGTAAGTTGGATCAAAGTTGGTAACATCTTCAGTCACTCGGGAAAGTTTGAATACTCCAGTTCTGTATTAAACTCACATCATTGTACTTTTAAAGATACACTTACAGGAAACTGAACAAGGCAGAACATACCCCAGGGGTACTTGACACAGTATCTCACTAAATACTATTAAGGAAACTAAGCTACCTAGGGCACAGTCTCAGATAAATAACTGGTTAAAATTTTAGTTTTCATAGGGCACGAGAGAGGTAGTCCCAAGTGGAAGTTTATGCTGTCCAGCATGTTCATAAATGATCTGTAAAAGAGGTAAGTAGTGGGTTAACAACTTTGTTGATGGCACTAAGGATATTCAAGACAGAAATGGTGAGTTTCAGCTGTGAAAGACTTCAGAAGGTTCTTATATTATGAAGGTCAGGAGATTAAAAACAATTAAATAAAGCTAAAGTAGACAAATATGAATTCATGCATAGTGGGGTAAATCCCTAATTTTGCTTATGCAATAGCTATTTCTAAATTGGCACTTACTGTCAGGAGTAAGAATATGTGAAGAATATGTGTTACAATAGAAAATGATTTTTAAAAATCAGATTAATTCTTTTAAAGGTAATGAAAAACTCAAATAAAATGTAAGGGTTTATTAGAAAGGAATAGAGGAGAAAATATAAAACAGCATCCACATCTTAAGCATGTACAGTTCCTTTCTGTCTTTCTCCTCCACGTTCAGAAATTATACAGTGGAACTCAATACAGAGAAAGGTGAGAAGGATGATCAAAGGTATGGAACAGCTTCAGTACAAGGAAGAGCCATGATTAAATAGACCAGAATCCCTTAGCCTGAAAGGATGTAAAAAGAACAGTGAAATCATGAGTAGCATGAAGAAGGTGAATTAGTAAATGATTGCTCACTCTGAATTCCAAAAAAATAGTGAGTTACAATAGATAAAATTAGCAGGTGGCAGGCCCAGAACAAACAAGAGGTGTTTCTTTGCAGAAAGAATGCACAATTAAGCTGTGACACTACTTGCTATAAGACATTGCAGATGGAAAAGTTTGCATGGCTTCAGACTAATTTGTGACAGGAAAATCTGCTTAGGACAATTAAATGCAGACACTATTTCTGCAGTTCAGGAACTACCTGAACCACAGATGGCTGGAAAGTATTCTGCAGAATATCCCAGCATATAATATTCCTATCTACTTGTCCTGCTCTCATGTACTTTGATTAGGCATCTGGTACTGGCAAGTGCTGAAGAGAGAATCCTAGCCTTGACAGAGGTGTGGTCTGACTCCATATGGACATTCTTATGTTCTTATATCAATCTGCATATGATTTGGTAAATGGGAAATATATGCATTCCTTTATTTAATTTGTTTAATTATTAACTCATTCAGAATACACAAAAGTTGAGAGCTCAGAATGGCAGTTTTTTTGGGAGATGTACCCTATGAAATCAGCACAGAGATCTGATAAGGTCTTAATAACATGTAGTAATCATATACTTTATTTCCTTCAGTTTTCGCAATAGTAAATAAAATCTAATTAGTTTTGCTCATTTTTCATGTATAAAAATTTCCAGTGATTTTGTTGGTAGCAGTGGATCCTGTTTCAACAAGTCCAGGTCAAAAATATTTGCTACAGTAATATATATATACTCTTCTATGGAAACTAATTAGGTCTTGTTCATGGTTGTATTTCAAAAATTGGCTGATCAGATAGTCACTTTCTTTCTTTCTGTCCGAATTGGCTTCCATGCCATTTTTTTACATTCATACTTTCACAAAGAGGAAATTTTAGATGGAATGCATGCACAGTTCTAAATCAGATTTATTTTGCAAGTGTAATTTTTATACGCATCAAAGTTTTGGCATTCATCATTTGCAACAGAAAATGAAATTATACACAGCTTGAGTTTAAGCTTATAAGAACATAAAGACAAACATACATTGTCCATAAACAGGATTTCCTATTGAAGTCCACAGGATTAGTTTGGAATTCCTTAGATGGTTTGTAAATCCTAATAAACCTATACACGTCCTTAATAGCATAAATGTTTGTAAATCAGTGAATAGTATATTTGCAATACTGTAAGTCTGGCCAATTAGCATAATTTCAGAGTCCAGGCTAGAACTGCTGTTTATCTATACCTATCTGCATGTTCCTATATATATTTGTTTTACATCTATTTGTTTTAATTTCAGCAAGAATTGTGAATAAAATACTTCACTGAAATGGCAGCTTTCATCTGAAAATTGAAATTTAATTACATATTAATGACATTTATACAGACATGTTGATCAATCCGTAGAATTTGATGGAATCGAGTAAAATTGCCTCCACATGGCCAGTTAGAGACACTATGTCTTATCTAATTTACTTGAAGTTGGCAAAAACTAATTTGTATAGACAAATGGTTCACTTTGATTGTATTGTCACATCAAGGAAATCAGATAGGGAGGAAGGCAAAAATTTAGCTTTAAATGGAAAGAAATCTCATTTGACTTTTTCTTGCTATCCTTCGGAATATTTTCGAAGAGAATTCTGAACATCAAAACTTGTCCACAGAAAGTCACTGGGGTTTTTAAAACTTATCGTTAAATTAGATAAAAGTTAGTTTTGCTAACTGAAACCTGCAAGGTCTTTAAATACAGGTATATTTAAGCCAAAGAAAAACACTAAGCTTTTTTATGAGTCACTAATTTGGCTCACAGGTGGACAAACCATGAGGATGATGGATAGCTAGAGTACTACAAAGAGGGAATCAAACGTCTGCCTGGTAAAGCAGTTCACTACTCATTGTATCAGCATTGTGATAGAGGGCTTTTGGAATCTGTTTCCTTAAATGGTAAAACCCAAGTAAATTCTTGCCTACGAAGAGAAAAAGTGTCCAAATGGTACGCGGTTGAAAAGGCTTGGAGCCACAAGTGAGCAAATGAAAAAAGCCATCTTGATTTTGCCTAGCCTAGCAAGCTAATGTATGTGACATCAATTTCTGTGCCAGAAACACGTGAGAAAGAATTGTGGTGATATCTACTTGAAATTATATCAACCCAATGACTGCCTAACCCTGTGACCAGGTTTATGGTTACAGCTTTCACCTCCAGACTGGAGTGATTTGAAGTCTGATTCCACTGCCAAGAAGCTTTAGCTGTCTGATCACCATGACCCATGCCATAGTGAAAATACCTTCATGACTGCAGGTCTACATCACACAAGTTTAGATGCTTTTGCACAGCTTAGAGCAATTTTTGTTGCAATACACAGTATTTTTTCTGCAGGCCTATATTCTATGAGGAATAACTTATAGTGGTCTTTTAAGTCCTCAGAGTGTCACTGCTGTTTAAATAAGAAGCTTCAATCCCTGGAGCCTTCCAGAAGATTTTTCATAAAATATTAAGTTAATTTCAAAGCATAAAAAGCTTGTAAAATGCCCAGTAGACAAATTAAAAACAAGAGACAAAAGTCTAGCTTCTATCTATAAGTAGTTTTCTAAGCTTTCTTTACCTTGCTCTATTAGGAAACCTCTACTAAACATGAAATGCTCCTTGAGGAGAAAAATGCAGTGTTCTTGTTTGTGGACTGCCACTTAGCACATGGCTACATGATATGATGAAGCGGCAGGGAGAGATGCATGAGCCATCTCCAAATGAGTTGAGTTAGCAATAGATCTGCCTTAGTACTGGTTGTCCAAGATAAATGCCCTTGACTGGACAATTGTATGGGCTAATACGGCCATGAGATTTCTGATACTCAAGCTTACTCATTTAGCTTACTCATTTATCAAGGCTATCTGACAGGCAGATAGCCTTGCATCATTCAGGAATAGGAAAGTTCTCATTCTTAATGAATGGACATTAACTTTGACAAGTGGACAGGCTACAAAATCTGGTATGTTTTCTCCATTCATTGGTATGATTCCTAATCCTCAAGATTTTCATAATCAGGTAGTATTTCAGTAGTTTTCATAGGAGCCAGGCTGCGGGTGCAAGCTCCTGTCATTACAACAGTATTTTATCATCTTTGAAAGGCCATGGTGACTGTGGGAGGCTCCTGCTGACTGGAAAAAAGCAAACCATACCTACCTTCAAGGTCAGTCAGCTTAACATAAGTGCCTGGTAAGTTTATGGAGCAGAGTCCTCCTGGAAGCTATTTGCAAGCAGATGAAGGACAGAAATGTAATTGGTAACAGCCATGGTGGATTTACAAAGGTCAAATTGTTCCTGACCAGCCTAACTCTCATCCATGGTGGCCAACCAATGAGAGCAGTAGATGCTGTGAACCTTGACTTTAGCAGTCTTCAACACAGTCTCCCACAAGTACCTCTACAGCTAAATTGATGACATACTAAGTGAACTTTAAAGCAGGTAGAAAATTAGCCAAACTGCTGGGTGAAAATGAGTACAAAGTCCAACAGAATTCCAGCCACTAGTGGCATCCTTCAGTGATCAGTACTGGGACCAACAACCTTGTCTTTGTCAATGACCTGGGCAATGGATTGGGTTGCATTCGCAGCAAGTTTGCAGATGATGTCAAACTAGGGAAGCAGTTGATATGTTCTACTCTGCAAATCTCTTCAGCATTTCTGAAATTGCTGAGAGAGTACTACACCCAGTTTTAGTCTTTCCTGTACAGTTTAGGTATTGATGTACTTGTTTTATTTACCATAAGGGCAATTAGAACAGATCTTCATCCTGGCAGATACTCAAAACTAGACTGGACAGTGTCCTGAGCAAGCTGGTCTACTTTAAGCAGAATTTTAGATGTTTGGAGGTCCCTTCTAACCTAGTTTATTCCATGACTCCATGCACTCTTCCAGCCACCTTCTCATTGCTCCCCTTTCCCCCCTCCCAAAATAATAAAATTGTATAGACCATAATGATTCATATGATTATTTTTTTAATACTGTTTTTGGGATCTATGATATATTGAATTTTGGTTCACTGGTGAATTAATATAGCAATGTACTGTCCTAGCTGATCAAAGAGGCTAAAGAAAGGTATTTCTGACCCTGGCTGATTTGATTAAATAGTACAATGAACTGAAGAATCTGAACAGAAATAATGTTTTTTTCCACTGAGGCTTCCATATACCCTGAAGAATTTTTTCAAAGCCTGGTTTATGCAGAGTGTCTTTTAGTTTAATGTCCCGTGAAATTTAAATATATGATTAATATATTATAATGATTAATACACTCTGTTATTATCTGGGACTGCTCATTGACAATGATTTGATCATATGAACTACTGAAAGAGGCAAACCAAGAAATAACTGTTCAGAACCGTATGCTTGCTCCACATCTTTTCAAAAAAACCTTCTTTACAGTACAGTGACAATTGCATAATGAACAGCAAAGTGAGGAAGTTTCTAAGTCTGCTCTGGCTTGCTCACTGGAGAACAAGAGGCAAATGATTCACATGTAAGGGTAGGCTGCAGCCATGGAACCCAGCAAAGGATCCAAGCACAATAAAAGTGATGTGCCCTGCAGTCACATTACAACTTGGATAAAAATGACCAGAAGTATGCTTGATAGCTGCAGTTAGAAGTCAAGGAAATCTCAGCAGCCACTAATTCCAGCTTCTTACAGGGATATTGTTGAAAGCAAAAGCTCACTTCCAAGTGGTCCCTGCTTTGTGAGCTGTGCTGGTGCAGTGTTCTTGCCACTGCTGCCTATCTCCACTTCAAACCAATGACAACATGCACAACACTTTAATACACAGCTCTGGGAAGTGAAGTTGCACACAAGGTGTGCCTTTATTTTAGAGCATCTGGTAACATCTCCATTC
Source organism: Numenius arquata (assembly GCF_964106895.1). NCBI lineage: Eukaryota > Metazoa > Chordata > Aves > Charadriiformes > Scolopacidae > Numenius > Numenius arquata. The sequence continues at coordinate 47,768,209 of NC_133583.1, read as the reverse complement.
TAATCTCTTTATATGGATCTATAGAAACTGCACTCATCAGAAAATACCTGCCAATTTACACAGAAGTGACACACACACACAAAGCGTATATGACTTGTTTAAGACTATAATCATATTTAAACTATAAACTTTTAGCATTTTAAAAAAAGTTCAATATAGCAATATGTTCTGAGTATTATTGGGCTTTGTAGTCCTTGCTCAATATCATTGCTAGTGCTCACTTCTGGTTTTCCAGGTTTACTCCTTGGGTCTGCTGTCCCTTCAGCTCTCAGTTCCCCACTGCTGTGCTGAAAGGTCAGAGGTTAAAGAAAAGGATTTTTCTTGAAGTCAGATTTTTTTATTGCACTACAAAACATGTGGGCCCAGGACCAAGGGTTTCTACGACAGCCTTGACCCAAACAGTACATCAGTGCTTAGCAGGGAAAAAGCATGAAGGCCCTTTCTGCTGAGCTTCAAGCTGCTTCAGATGAGTAGGACATTCCCATGAGCAGGACTGCTTCTCATAACTGCCTGGTTGAGTAGCCTAGATGGGCAAGGACAAGGGGAATTCATGGAGCTGCATGTTCCAGGTATTTCCATTAAGGGGAGGCGTTGCAAGACCCCACAACTTAGAGGAGTCCCTGGGCTAATTCAAACTAGACAATCAGAAAACAATAGTGGATTAAAGAGATTTTTGTCTCTTTCTCACGTTCATCTTGGATGTACCCAGCTCAGCTTTGGTACAACTGTGGGCTTAGTCCATTGAACTTGTATCAGAACAAAAAATGATTGCCAACTAATCATTTAAAGACTAGGCAGACTCTGGGGGTGAGGCAGACAAAAGCTCTCTAGTGATCTTTATATACTTAGGTACCAGAATCGAACTGCTCATTAATCTTTTTCTAGAACAACCCTGTAGTGTGACCTACATCTTACTTGTGCTAATAAGGTTTCTGTATATTTCACTTCATTTCATGAATCCTACACTGAAGGCTTTGGTGCTAATAAATTGTAAAGTTATATCGCTTTTGACTGCATCATCCATGGTGCATTGTTTTAGAGGTGTTACACAAGAGAGAATCATTTTATTACTGGTAAAAGTGTTTTGACCTCATTAGCTGAGCAAACAGGAGAGTGTTTGAGCCCCAGGCCCCTGGGTATAGCAAAACCTTGTCTCAGCCTAAAACTATCTACTGTGAGAATGGAGTCTGCGCTACAGAGGTGTTCTTGAGACCTTGGGTGTCCTTTTAAGCCTCTGGCTGAATAGCAAGTGCTGAATGGTCATAGCACTGAAATGCCTGAAATGAATGCAAGCCATGTTAACATATAAAAGAAAAAATGCTATAAATGAAATTAGGTCTCTCCTTGAACCACAACCAATTTGCAAACAAATGGAGAAAAATGTCCACCTAATTTTGGTGCAGAGGCCTCACTGCATGAATTTCTTTGAAAGCAAGTTTTGCAGGGATGAATTTGTCAAATGAAATTGCAAATGTTTTTCAAAAGTCTTTATGATTTTGCTCAACCCTGCATATTACATGATCTGTAAACCGGAAAATTAACAAATCAAATCATAATGTTTATACATAAAATTAGTCTCTATTAAAATTTTTTAGACTATTTAAATTCTTATCACTTTTTGCAAGTTGTTAGAATCTTTCCTCCTATGGTACTAAATAACGTCTTGTCTATTTTGTGCCCTTGAAAAATGAGACTCATTACAGAATCTTCTTGGTTGGAAGGGACCTTTGAGATCATCGAGTCCAACCAACAAAAAAACCAACAAACCCACAACACCAAAACCAAACCAAAACAAACACCCACAACCCCACACCACACCCACCCACAAACAGATGCAAACCAACAGTCTCGGGCACTAGACCATGCCCTGAAGTGCCATGTCTACACGTTCCTTAAATACCTCCAGGGATGGCGACTCCACCACCTCCCTGGGGAGGCTGTTCCAGTGCCTGACCACTCAGTAAAGTAATTCTTCCTAATATCTAATCTAAACCTCCCCTGCCGCAATTTCAGACCATTTCCTCTGGTCCTGTCAGTATTCCCTTGGGAGAAGAGGCCAACACCCACCTCTCTACAATCTCCTTTCAGGTAGTTGTAGAGGGCAATGAGGTCCCCCCTCAGCCTCCTCTTCTCCAAACTAAACATGCCCAGTTCCCTCAGCCTCTCCTCATATGACTTGTTCTTTAGACCCCTCACCAGCTTGGTGGCTCTCCTCTGGACACGCTCCAGCAGCTCAATGTCCTTCCTGTAGTGAGGGGCCCAGAACTGAACACAGTACTCGAGGTGAGGCCTCACCAGTGCCGAGTACGGAGGCACCATCACTTCCCTACTCCTGCTGGCCATGCTATTCCTGATACAGGCCAGGATGCCATTGGCCTTCTTGGCCACCTGGGCACACTGCTGGCTCACGTTAAGCCGGCTGTGCACCAACACCCCCAGGTCCTTTTCTGCTGGGCAGCTTTCCAGCCACTCTTCCCCAAGCCTGTAGTGTTGCCTGGGGTTGTTGTGACCGAAATGCAGGACTGGGCATTTGGCTTTATTAAACCTCATCGCATTGGCTTTGGCCCATTGATCCAACCTGTCCAGGTCCCTCTGTAGAACCTGCCGACCCTCAAGCAGATCAACACTCCCACCTAGCTTGGTGTCATCTGCAAACTTACTGAGGGTGCACTCAATCCCCTTGTCCAGATCATCAATAAAGATATTAAACAAGACTGGCCCCAAAACTGAGCCCTGAGGGACACTACTGGTGACCGGCCACCAGCTGGATTTCACCCCATTAATTACAACTCTCTGGGCACAGCCATCCAGCCAGTTTTTTACCCAGTGAAGAGTACACTTGTCTATGCCATGATTCGCCAGCTTCTCCAGGAGAACGCTGAGGGGGACGGTGTCAAAGGCCTTACCAAAGTCCAGGTAGACAACGTCCACGGCCTTCCCCACATCCAGAAGGTGGGTCACATGGTCATAGAAAGAGATCAAGTTGGTTAAGCAGGATCTCCCTTTCATAAACCCATGCTGCCTGGCCCTGATCCCTCGGCTGCCCTGCACTTGCCGTGAGAACTCACTCAAGATGATCCTCTCCATGATCTTTCCCAGTAGTGAGGTCAGACTGACAGGCCTATAGTTTCCCGGATCCTCCTTCCTGCCCTTCTTGTAGATGGGCGTCACATTGGCCACCCTCCAGTCATCTGGTACCTTTCCTGTTGACCAGGGTTGTTGATAGATAATGGAGAGAGGCTTGGTGAGCTCTCCTGCCAGCTCCCTGAGTACCCTTGGGTGAATCCCATCTGGCCCCATGGACTTGTGCGTGTCCAGGTGCATAAGCAAATCATTAACTACTTCCTCCCGGATTACGGGGGGGTTGTTCTGCTCTCCATCCTTATCTTCCAGCCCAGGAGGCTGTACACCCTGGGGGTAGCTGGTCCAACTATTGAAGACAAAGGCAAAGAAGGCATTAAGTATCTCAGCCTTCTCCTTGTCCTTGGTCGGAATGTTTCCCCCCGCGTCCAGTAAGGGATAGAAATTCTTCCTGACTCTCTTTTTGTTGATGTATTTATAAAAACTTTTTTTGTTGTCTGTTATATTAATGGCCAGGTTGAGTTCCAGCTGGGCTTTTGCCTTCCTAATTTTTTCTCTGTATAACCTAACAAGAGCTCTGTACTCTTCCTGAGTTGCTTGTACCTCCGTCCAAAGGTGGTAAACCTCCTTTTTTTCCCTAAGTCCCATCAAAATCTCTTTGTTCAACCAGGCCGGCCATTTTCCCCGCCCTTTAATTTTGCGCCTCATGGGGACAGCCTGCTCCTGGGCCTTTAGGATTTCCTTCTTGAAGAGCGTCCAGCCTTCCTGGACCCCTTTGCCCCGCAGGATTATCTCCCAAGGGACCCTCCCAACCAGGGTTCTGAACAGGCTGAAGTCCCCCCTCCGGAAGTCCAAGGTGGAGGTTTTGCTAACCCCCTTCCTTACCTCACTAAGAATTGAAAACTTGACGATTTCATGATCGCTAAGACCAAGATGGCCTCCGACCTCCACATCTCCCACCAGTCCTTCTTTGTTTGTGAAAAGTAGGTCCAGCGAGGCACCTCCCCTGGTAGGCTCTCCTACCAGTTGTGTCAGGAAGTTATCTTCCATACACTCAAGGAACCTCCTAGACTGCCTGCTCTCTGCTGTGTTATATTTCCAGCAGATATCCGGTAGGTTGAAGTCCCCAACCAGAACAAGGGCTGGCAATTGTGAGACTTCAGCCAGCCTCTTATAGAATACTTCATCAACCTGCTCATCCTGGTTCGGTGGTCTATAGCAGACTCCCAGCACAAAATCCCCCTTGTTAGCCTTCCCCTTCATCCTTACCCATAAACACTCAACTTCGTCGTCACTGGAATCTAGCTCTATACAGTCAAAACACTCCTGAATGTACAGAGCCATACCCCCGCCTCTCCTTCCCTGCCTATTCCTTCTGAAGAGCTTATAGCCACTCATCGCAGCATTCCAGTTGTGACCATCGTCCCACCACGTTTCCGTGATGGCGACTATGTCATAGCTGTCCTGCTGCACAATGTGTTCCAGCTCATCTTGTTTGTTGCCCATGCTACGTGCATTAGCGTAGATGCACTTGAGCTGGTCTCCCGATTTCATCCCCATCCTTGGCCCTTTACCCCCAGGTTCATTACCAGTGGGCCTGGTTTTATCCCCTTCACCCTCCACATCTAGTTTAAAGCTCTGTCCATGAGCTTTGTTAGCTTCTGGCCTAGTACCCTTTTCCCGTTTTGGGATAGGGTTTTCCCATTGTTCGCAATCAGAAATTTCTAAACATCTATCCCTTTTCTCAAATGAAATGACAGAGTGAGAGTCCTCGCTAATCCAGCATCCTTCAAGCCTTGGAGTGCTTCTCTTGGGTTTAATCCTGACAGGCCCAGTTAGTTCCTCTTCCCCCCTCATATCTAGTTTAAAGCCCTACCAATGAGCCCTGTTAACTCCTGCCCCAAAATTCTTTTCCCCCTCTGGGACAGGTGTATCCCACCTGCCCCCAGCAGGCCAGGTGTCTCGTATAGCTGCCTATGCTCAAAAAACCCACATTTTTATAGTTACATATAGAGACACATTTATAGTTACTCATTCCTCTTGGACTCAAAATATTCTATTTAAATCTAAACACAGTTTGGAACTAGCTCTCTTCAGCCATTATTAAAAACATTTAGTGCTTTTATAACTTCACTCAGGAAACAGGTTGATTCATTCAAGCAAACTGTGGTGCATGGGGTTTTACATCCCACCGAGCTATTAAGTTGCAAGATTACCTTTACATAGACTTTATTTTATTCATAATATATGACATCAACACTTTTTAAAAGGTTTTGGGGATTAAAATAAATAATGTTATGGTAGCACTGGAGGAAGCCATGTTATATTCACTGTTAGGGTTCTATTCTGCAGGGAGCTCACAGCCTCATCTCCCATGATGTACCGGCACTCAGCTCTGTGAAGGGTCTGAGCCTCTACTAGAGGAAAGGAATTATTCCCTTTTCCCATTGAAGTTAATTGGTCTTTGGCTGTTGACTGTAGGGTGATCGAGAATTTTATCAGCATCTTTTCAATTCTACTTTTAAGATCTCATGTATTTTAAACAGTTGTTCATATAAGCAGGACTTAGTCAAACAGTTAGGAATACAAGGACTATCATAATCATATCAACTAGCAATTGGTATCATTACATATTTTTATGATGGCCACTACCCAATTAATTTATAAAAGTAAAGCTAGAGTGAAAAAATAGGGAGTTATCTATCTATAATGGACTTTTTTCATTAGCCTCATCAGTTAATGAATGCATTATGACCTGAAACCTGACTATGTCTATCCTTTACAGTTTTCACCCTGTTAAACTGTGTGCATTTTTGTAATCAATGTACACAATTAAGCTTTTATGCCAAAATGAATGACTCAGCATATGATGTCTATGTTCAACCTACAGTATAAAGAAATATGTCAAGCATAGATTTGCTGAGGAGGATTAGGGTGGATGTATCATGACTGGTTCAGCTCAAGAAATCTGCACTCTCTGTGGTGTAATAGCACTCTTCAGTGTCTGAATCTGTTTATAGCGGACCGTGTTTTCTAAATATAGCTACTGCACCGCCATTGTGTTACAGACATAGACAAGCAACAAAAGCTGAAAAATGTGGTATAACTGGGTCATAAACATAGCATACTTGGGACTAATCTGGCAGTGGGCATCATAGTGGGCAGGTGCCTTCTCTGCTTACCTTTATCCATTGCCCTGGGCTGGCAGTAACCCCTCTTCCAAATCCAGTTCTGGCTCTTTTAGTACTTTTCTTTCAAAGGAGGACAAAAGGAGTAGAAAAAATACTCTTCACTCTTGTCTTTGTCAAATTTAAGAAACTCTAAGTCCTTTCCCCAGCCTTTTCAGACAAAAAGATGTCAATGAGCACTCTCAGCTTCATCTGATGCATCAGATAGGTATCAACCAACAATCTGAACCTAATTTGTACATCTGTGGCATCTGCTAGGGTAAAGACAAAACAATCATCTCAATTTGGCCTGCGGTTATGTGGGAAAAGAGGATTTTCAATTACGCTAGATGATGGCTAGCAAAATACCAACAGCAGAGCACAACAAACTCATTCCTAGAATGAGAGAAGGTTTTGCTGAGTGGGATAAGGCAAGTATGGTCAGGCGCTGATTTTCAGGGAGCCAAAATCCTAACAGAGCCTATTTTGCTTAAATATTTCCTTGGTCTCTGTGCCTCCCAAATGAAAGAAAGGAGTCCTTGGAGGTAATTATGCCTGACTAGACACAGCACACCAGTCCTGAAGTTACGGGACTGCATTCTATAAATGGCACATTCTGATTTCTAGTAAATGTCTGAGCCACATACAAGCAGGTTAAATTGCAGCAGAAAACCAACCAAGAATTGCAGGCCAGCTGTGAAGAGTAAATGGAGTGGTAAGATTATTACGGTATTGAGGAAGCAGAACAGAAAATCGAAATAAGAATTTGTCTGTGACCAAAAGCTTTAGAGACCCTGGTGTCTGGCCATTGACTAATATGTTTCCTCATAAGCTTCATTTATTTCCGCTGTTCATTGAGTTGGTTCTTACTAAGATTTTGAAATACAAACTTTTTGCAGTGTGTTGCTACAGCACCTGAAACTGTCACAGTCAGAGTGCAGCTGCCCTTCACTTTGCCAGAGACACACTAGAGGATGGTAACATTTGTGGTCTGTTATTATTACTGCTATCATATCATATACTGTTGTTTTAAAACATTTTAAAAATCCTTTCAGAAGGTGTTTATGTATCCCATTTTAATTGATACTTTACTTTTATAATATTTGAATGAGGTTGGGAAATCAAAGATGTTTGTGATCTGCCCAAGTGGGGAAGACAAAGGAAGGCAAAAAAAATATTATAGACATCATATTTTAATTTTTGCTACTTATTATATATATTCTGGTTTATACTCTCAAAATCTTACAGACAGGATCACAAAGACAAGCTGCTTAGAAGAAATTCAGGAAATCATGAACTCAGCTTGCCTTATTTCATGGTAATTCATTCATATGTCAGTGATCTGTAAAAATGTTAATGAAGAACTCACCATTACTGATTAAAAAGGCAATTTCTTCGTGCACAGTGCAGGAATCCAAGTCTACTTTCAACACCATGTGTTTTCCTGCCTTTCTCTCAAGATCTCAACAAGTACATTTTTTAAGCACATATTTTACCATTCCTTTCATGTTTTGTAAACATTTGCAATGATACCACTTGTGAACATCTTTGATGGTGCTTTTTAGTTTTGTTGCAAAATGCTTAAGAATTGGAAACCATGCTGTCTGCTGAACTCGATTCACAACTTACATCTCCATGTGTTATTGTTAGTGCTTAGTAGCAAGTAGAATTATCCCCATCTAGTAGGTGTAACATGACATCTGTTGAGTCCATTGCCCTCAAAGAGAAGCTAACGTGGGGAGTCTCATAGCCAGAAAATTTGTAATTAAGGCAAAGCATTAATTCTCTCTTAAATCTATGCACATACTTTTTGTGGAAATGAACAAGATGTGTGGAGAGACAGGTTTTCTCAATTACCAGGGTTAATATTCATGTGCAAATACAGACTCAGCTAAACCCCACACATATGTCGTAATGTCTACATTCGTCATCCTTTTTTTCAACTGGGTATACAATATTCATCCAAAATACCCATAAAAGACTGACTGCAAAAATCACATTTTATAGCCTGCCCAGGAATGTTTGCATTAAATTGCTTCAGACTGAGAAAGTTTCATTGTGATCAGGACCCAAGAGATATAAAGGGACCATAAAGTAAGGGTCACAGTGTGAGTTTATAAGCTAGGCTTCTACTTAATTTAAATTATAGTGGCAGTCTAATAAGTTGTGGTTTACCAATAGTACTGTTATGCCTTGAGTTAAATACTTTCTTTCAACTGGCAGCTTCAAGTACCCGCCTCTCGTGGAAGAGTTAAATACTTTATGTGTATGTGTCCTGTAATATATCATTTGAGAAAAATAAAGCTTCATTATCAGACATAAGAACAAGTGCTGCTGACATCTCATCTGAAGAAGCTGTGCGTGTATTTCAGTAACAGCTCCATTTCAAGTTCCTCTTTGTTCCTGGATCAGTGCCAGTGTTCAAATCTCTGCCTGAAGCTGGCACATGCTGCTTCTAAGAGAAGCAAGAGTTTAACATCTTTATTGAAAATTAAAGTGTGCCTTCTGATTGGATCAGATTGGCTAAGTATAATTCTGTGATTTATAATTTCTTTAGTTGGACATCACAAGTCACAATTAGAAAAGATTAATCTTTTTTTTAAGTTCTGAGATGTATCTGCTCAACTTTTGAAGCATAAGAATATCTTAACAAAAGAGGATAGACTATAACAGATAAACTAGGTTCCATAATCTTTTACCATATCTGTTTGGTCGTGTTTTTAAAAGATTAAAATGACAGAAAAAGCCTTGATCAAATCCAGTAAGCTCTAGAGTTTAACCCAGATGTCTAATACCACAGTACACTATCCTGGCAGGAATATCAAGGGGAAAATCAAAGCAGAAAGCATTTTATTTTATCCTTTTTTATTTCAAACTCAAGTAGTTCTGATTTTATTGATGCTTACAATATTTGCTTTCTTACATTTTCTTTAGCTTTGAATATTGATTTACATGGTATCTCAATCTATGTTTCTCTGTCAGCAGATTAGACTTTTTCAAATAAAACACCTATCACAAATATGTTGAATTTGACAGTGGATAATTTTGAACACATTTGCTTTAATACGGTTGAAATTTTCTGATCAGGACTTTATTGAGAGAATATTTCTATTTTTCAATTTCAGTGTCATATCAGAAAACACAAAATGTCAAAGCCTGAATGAATGGTTTTGAATCATATAAAAATATTTTTTCATAAGATGTCTTCTGCTTTTCCTTTTTATCGTATTTTGCAAAATCTTGAAGAATATGTGCAGATCAGAGAATTCAGTTACTGTTTACACCCAGTTCCTACAGAATTTAAAATAATATACAAACAATAACTCTTTCTGGCATGATCTGCTATCTTTTTCTGGCTAAGAACTCTTTTCTGTCCAAATGCACAATCTAGGTGGCAATTTTAGCTGATTAAAATGCACAGAGGTCGTAAGCATGGCTGTTCATTTACACAAATTAGAGCTGTGTATTGCCCTCTGTAGAAGTTGTGAACATGAACCATATGGGGTGGGGGAATCAGGGCTGAGGCCATGTCTCTGTATTATCGATTTAAAGGTGGACCATGGTTCAGCTACACTTTTTGGAGTAGGATATATTTCAACTATCTTGGAATTAGTTGTAGTTATGCCACTTATTATATACCATATATTGATACTTAATTCCAAACACTATGGAGATTAGTCTTTCATGTGGATTAGATGTTCTTAAGTATTTTCTCCAGAGATTTCATAAAAGACTTCATAAAAATTCTTCGCATTCAGGTAATATTTGTGTACTGTCCTTTCTTCCACACTGTTTTTTCGTCTGTACAACTCTGCTGAATTTAGTGTGATAATCCCGATTTGTGTTACAGCTAAGCCTCTCCTAGCTCTTTCAATTCTAATTGCTCAAAAGTGGAAGGATCTGACAGACTGTGTCCAGCCTCCTTTTGCTGATAACACAGTTCTTTTCCTTCTCTTCCCCCCTCCCCTCCTAGAGATGCAGGGTAAGGTGACCCTATCATAATAGGTGTTACAGATCTGAAAGTACTTTTACAAGGTGCTGCCCATTTAAAAAACTAAACTATAAGCATCAATAGGAGATGAAGAGTCTTACATTATAGCAACAGCTTGTCCTACACTAGCGTTAACATGTGGTTTCTGAAACGCCCACTGGAGCATTCCAGCATTCTCAACACTGTACAGGCTTTGACACTGCACTATTGTACTTCCTGGAAGAAAAGAGAGAGGTTATAGAAAATAAAGGGAATGTAACACAGAAATGACCTGACAAAAACTGAATGTACAGCTCACTCTGGTTCTTAAATGAACAGATTTTGTACTTGTTCCCCATCTGTGACAGGCTTCCTTGCCTGTGAGATCGTGTTAGAGATAAACCTGGAAATGAAATTTCATGCCTAAATGCCTAGAAACATTGAAAATAAGGGCCTTGAATTTGTCCCCGGTTGATCCAGGTGCAGCCACACTGCATACTTCATCAGGTTCATTATCGTACCCTATCCTTTGCAGGTACCTAATAAAATATTTCTAGCATTGTCCTTACTCGGCTACACATTCCACACACAATGATCTCACTACATCATGCTGAAAAGAGTGTTGTTGGATTTTGTGTCATAATCATAGAATCATAGAATAGTTTGAGTTGGGACGGATCTTTAAATGTCATCTAGTCCAAGTCCCTGCAATGAGCAGGGACATCTTCAACTAGATCAGGTTGCTCAGAGCCCTGTCCAACCTGATCTTGAATGTTTCCAGGGTTGGGGCACCTACCACTTCTCTGGGTAACCTAGTCCAGTGTTTCACCACTCTATTGTAAAAAAATTCTTCCTTATATCTAGTCTAAATCTACTCTTTCTGCTTAAAACCATTATCCCTTGTCCTATCACAACAGGCCCTGCTAAAAAGTTTGACCCCATCTTTTCTGTAGGCCCCCTTTAAGTACTGAAAGGCCACACAAGGTCTCCCTGGAGCCTTCTCTTCTTCAGGCTGAACAATCCCTACTCTCTCAGCCTGTCCTCATAGGAGAGGTGTTCCATCCCTCTGATAATTTTTGTGACCCTCCTCTGGACCCGCTCCATCTGGTCCATGTCTTTCCCGTGCTGAGGACTCTAAAGCTGGACATAGAACTCCAGGTGGAGTTCTTAGTGGATGTGCAAAAAATGGTTTGCATTCACTTTAAGCCCCATTTCTATATTTGGGTGGGGTTTTCTGTATTAGTTGAGGGCAATACTGTTATCTTTTCAAACCAGTTCAGCTGGCATGCTGGCTAGTGAGAGAGGGAGGAAAAGGCAAGCCAAAACAGCTGCCAGGACACTATGTGCCAGGATACTAGGTATGTAGCAGTGCTGGGTAACCTAGAACATCTTGGCAACAGCTCTCTGGACAGGAATAGGGTGTATCAAGCAATGAAATACGCAGAAAAAAATCTGCAGCCTGTTTTCTGACCTAACAAGTCTCAAAGCTAAATCAAAGAGCAACATGGAACAGTGCTCCCTTTGTTTGTGTCCCTGTAATCAAAGGAAAATTCTTTCAACAACGTAACGCATAATAGGGAAATGGAAACCTCTCTGGCTACAAGGCATTCAGGCTGCACAGGTTACCTTCAGGGATCACTATTTTCTTTGGAAATTGGGTATCTTTATGTATTTAAGAATTAGTTTTCCTGTTCATGACACTGTTTTGTTGGCTATTTTCCAGAAATATGTCTTCCCTTCCCTTCCCTTCCTTTTCCTTTCCTTGTAAGCTATCATCAGCATATGATGGCATGCTTACCTAGGATATGGAAAGGTTGATTAAAAGCATTTCTGAAGTCAGAGCCATTTCCTTTTAGGATTTTAAAAAGTGGAATTAATCTGTTTCTTGGATTCATAAAAAGTCAGATGAAAACCAGTTTTCATATTATTTCTATACTGTGAATGCATATTCAAAGTATTCATTTTACCACAGTAGGTTGACTGAAGCTAACACAACAACCACCTGTCTTTAAGGCAGAAAAGATGTATTTTTATGTGCTGTGACATTTTTAAACTTGTACACCATTGCAAATGTATGTGTTAGTTCTCACAGTCTGGTGTATTTTTAGACATCTTAAAATTTTGGGTTCAGGAATTGCCTTTTTGCAACATCTTGCCATGTCATTGCCTCTTCTCTGTAACTGTAAATGTTTAAAAACAAATTTTATTCTCTCTGATTTCTTCTTCCTCATATTTCTGTTGAAAAGATAAAATGAAAAGTAATGGAGAGATCAAAAAGACCAAACTTTATATGTACAAATTAATAAATACAGGCAAAAACCCTGCATGTTCATTTTCATTTACCCTGAATAAAATTTGTTCATGAATTTCTGCCAGCATTTCTAATTCAAACTATGACTTTCTGTGACCTGCAATGTTAGCAAGGCTGCAGACCACTCAGACTGCGAATTACTTTTCAATCCAGTAACAAGACTTTACATTTACACTGTAATATGCTTGTTATGTAGTTGGATTTTACAAATGAAATTATTGAAGTTGCATAAATTTGTGTTGTGTCTAAACATCCAGGACATATTTCTTGCCCTGTTAGTATTTCAGTAACCTCTTCAAATAGCTAGAGAAATGCATTGTCCCCAGCATATTTTGAGAAAGCAACAGAAAAGCAAAAAGTCTTAGAATTTTAGATTAATATATTTTTAATGTTCTAAGTCATTATTTATGGTAAACATTTTCAGATGGTTTCCATTCACTTTAATAGCTAGTTAAAAGAAGGTCTCCAACTGAGCCTTTATTAACCATGTTTTTGTTTGTAGTAAGATTTCTTCTGATTTAATATTGCAACTGAAATTGCTTTATTTCCTTCAGTGTCTGTGATTGAATATAATTTTGAAGACAGGCTTTCATATCTGTTTTAAAAGAAAGGGATACCAGTGATAGTCTGGAAACTGGAGGGTGCGAGAAGATGAAACAAAGAAGAGGGACATGAGGGAAGATTTTATTTTCAGAATTTATTTTTAATGTCTCTGGCATGGTTAGTTTGATTTTTCCTCTTGTGTTCCAGACCACAGGTGTTTCCCATTAAGACAAGTGAACTGACTTTAACGGTATCCTGCAGAGCTGTGGGCACAGAATACCTTCTGTGAACTGCCAATAATTATTTGTCCTGGCTTTGTTTCTAGAGATTCTACTTAAATTGGTTCAAAAGCTGGTAATCTGTTTCATCCCTGAAGATTAACCCCCTTGGAAAAAAAAAAAAGTAGGAAAAAAAAAAGTTTGTGTGCTTCCAGATAATTGAACAGAATAAAAGAGCACTGGTAGTATCTTTGTTAAATTAAGGAATGATTTTTAAAGTGTGATAAAAGGAGACTTTGGAAGAGCACTCAATATGTAGCACCACTAATGATATAGTTCTACCAATTCCCTCAACAGCCTATATCAGAGACAATGGAACTGGTGATGCATCTAAACCTGATAGGACCTAAAACATTTATTATTTACAAATGTTTGCATTATAAAACGTATTGACCGCAATATCAGCTCCAAGTAGTTACTTAAACTATAATTAGATTTACAAACCTCATGCAGCCTACCATCTCTCAGGCAAGACCACATGGATATTTGTCCACTTACTTCGTGGGTCTTTGGATGAAATTGAAATGCCTATATATAGGTGTAGGCTCTTGCACTGCATTTTTTGTATTCAGGTTACAAAATGAAAAATCTTTCTTACTTTCACCACTCTCTGACCACAATCCAGATAGTCTCAAATTTGCTCTGAAAGCCTCAGTTCAGCAAAACACTTGAATGCTTTGCAATGTCAGGGCCTATGAGAAACGCTGCCCCACAGGAAATTCTCAGAACCTTCCAGGATAATTCTCAGAAGACCAAAGAGGACTAAAATTGACTGCCTTTATAAAATGCATATTTATGTCTGTGTAAACAGCTAATTTTTTTAATTTAACTGCATTTAATATTTGTCTATGACATCTCAAACCACCGTATAAGTGAACTTGGAAGATGAAGCCACAACGTAAGCTAGCCATTTAAAAGTCCTATTCACAATGTTCTCAGTTATACTTTCACTTTGAGTTTGGCATGATCTTATACACATAATGCATCTAACTTATACCCAACAATCATTCAGTCTTCTACTATAACATGGGCTACTGTGCATGGACATGTAAATTCCTTTGTCATCACAGAATCACAGAATGATAGGGGTTGGAAGGGACCTATGGAGATACATCATACATACCTCATCTGTATGATTTGCAATGAATAGATTAAAGAGGGAAATTCAGCCAAATCCTGATCCCATTGACATTGAATTCAAGAGGAAAATAGGTTGGAGAAAAATTATATTAGCTGATATCTATTGATATGTAAACACTAATTCAGTCCATCTCCACTGTGATGTTTCTCCTAATAAATTTGAGTGCACTTTCCATAGGCAGATAAAAGCAGAGTGTATTTTATCTTAGAATTAACTTTTGTGCAGTCACTTATATTGCATATTTTTGAGACTTTTAAGTTCTGTAGTAGGATAACTTCAGAGGAGTACAGCACAACAGAAGCCACAAGTGGTATTGTCTTGTTGGTCTCCAGGGAACACTAAATGAGTGGTTGACAAGTACATCGAGTTTTAAAAAACAAAACTAGTAACGAGACATCATTTAATAATAATGAGTTGACAATGTAAAATGACATAAAGAGCATGGTTGATTTCCTCTTTTCTCTTCTACAATCAAAGAGACACAGGTTATGGATATGCTGCAATCAGTTTTCAAGAGTAAGATAGCTTCAACCATGGGCTCAGACATGACGATAGGTCTCACAAGTGAGGACAAGGCTGTTTCCGTGCTGTCAGCAGTGCAAATGTTTAGATAAGATGCTGAGGTAAGACATGGACAGAGTATCACATCGTGGCCACTCCAAACCATACAGACACAGGCTGGATGGAGCAGGTCATCTTGGAAAGCCTGAGCTATCTGTAATCACACTAATTAAGATATTGCAAGTTATGTTGCTCTTACTAGTGCTAGTACTATTGTCCACAGCAGTGTCAAGCCTGTTATGAACACTCAAACTCACTGAAGCAGCTGGGTAAATGCTCAGATGGTTTGCCCAGAAGAATAAATTTGTCATTGTTCTCCAGACTAGTGTCTTGAAAGGTGCTCCAGGTACATGTACACAGTCCCCAGCCAATCACTGTTGGTACAGCTTAATCATACCCATACATTCCCTGTTAAGATCCTCTTCTAAAAGGTGGCAGTAGTTCTTGAAGTACACACTGTCTGTAGTACCTACTTTGCAGAAAAAAATAGTCTTTCCAACTAAGCATCAGACATTTTTTACAAGGTTCTGAAACACAAATTAGAAAGGCCTATAAGGACATGACTATATATTATGTCTGATTATTAAATGCTTTTTCTGTCAGGATGAGTACATTTCCATTGAATGATTTCATACATTCTATTCCATCAACCCATAAATTCATCATATCTGAGGTAGATTACAGTTTTAGATTTAGTTTAGATTACATTAGTTTAGATTTAGTTTAGATTACAGTTTAGATTACAGGTAGATTACATGTTTTTAAATGGTAAAGCAAAGTCAGCTAGGGTCTCTATAAGGTAACAAGAACAGATTCTGTCAAGCCACAGACATACTGATATGAGCTCCTGCAGCTAATAGTCCCTCTGTGCAGCTATAGGCTCCTTTCAGAGTCACATCAGCTTCCACTTATTTCCCAGTGCATATTGCAATTCTAAGAGGAAAGGGTCAAGTCCCTGATGGAGTCAGATGTCATTCTAAATAGAGTACAACTGTGTTTTATTAAATGATGATAATTAAACAAAGGGAAGGGGGAAATAAAGGAAAATGAATGAAGCAATGACCAGGGTTTTAGAGTGAGTCTACACTGCCATTTTAGTTTGACTCATGAGTGAGCTTAGGAACCTCACATCTCCCTCAGCCCCAGCCCCTGTGCTTTGGTTCACTTCGCAGAGTGGTCTCATGATGCACAAACTGGATCTCTTTCAAGGAAAACTAAACTGGAAGAGACGATCCAAGACTGCAGTGAATGTGATCCATGTGCTTATTCAGTTCCCAGGATCAGACTAGACAAAGTCCAAAACAGTTTCCTGAAACGCATTCAGGAGCTTTGTTCTCCACCCCACTTCTGCTGGGCTGCACTGCCTGCTGCTACTCACAGAGCCTTACTAACCTCTCTGACTCTTCCCATGAAGAAGACAGTCAACTGCTCTCTAAGTTTTCTGATTTTCCTTTTCATGGGTAGAAGTTCATTCAGCCCATGAAAAATGTTTCTGAAGCTAAAGATGACATAATATGGTACACCAATGGGTTAATTGCAGAAAGCAATAGGATATCTACAGCAAGCTGCTGCCTCTGCTGTTGTAAATCAGCTTCCCTAGGTTAACTTTAGTGAAGTTATGCTGATTTACATTATCTGAGGATATAATGCAGCATATTCCAGTAATTCAGATGCTGATTTTAGCTAGAAGTATGCATATTATAAACACATGTTGGGGCCCTGAGGGTACTTCTGGTAACATTATTGATTCTTTGAGAAAATCATACTGGGGTCACTATAGCTTGCACACACGTACATTTACATTATTGGAATTTAAGATAGCTCATCTGGAGCTGAATGCCTTCTCATATCTTGACAAGTGTCAATCACAAATGACAAACTTCCAAGTAGTATCTCATAGCTTATAACAACTGATAAACACAAAAGTAATAAAGAATGAAACACAAGGACAATAGTTTTTACTACTATGCACACTGTTTTTATTACAGCAGCAACATCCCCAATCCCCTGCCATCGCACCTTTTGCTTCTGCTTTTCTATTCACCTACAACCAATTTAACATGTTTTTAAGCAATATATCTGCAGAGGATTTATATAGGGACTAAAGTACTAGAGCTTTAAAGCCTCAGTCAAAATCCACTGAAGTCATTGAAATTTCTTTTAACTTCTCTGAGCTTCAAATTACTTACAATATTTCACCCCATTTAAACCACAGCTGAAGATCTTTAAAACTGATGAGGAGACCTCATCTTGCTATTATAAATATGCTGATACAACATTTTTTAAAGGGCAGGCTTATACCAATAAAAAACAGGATGTAAATCCAGTTGTATTGTGTGAAAGATTATACCAATATAGTTATTTCTCTTCTCATGTAAATCAGGTTAACATTAAATACTTTTATGCTGACATGATAGTGCTTGCAATGGTGGTGGACCATGTTGTCCCCTGTGTCTCTGCTCCTTACAGCCACTCAGGCTGGGGATTCAGTTATGGCAAAGTCCCTGCCTCTGGTTGCTGGGTACCACCACACTAAAACACAGAGACACCTGGAAATGTAGAACACACGCTTAAGGGATTTTTTTTCCAAGATGAAGGTTAAATAGTGTTGCAATAAGATTAATACCTCATTTGAGTCAATAGGTTAAGGAGTGTATTTGAAGGATTTTTTGAGAATAAGTTACTGTGGTAAAAAAGCTATTTAACATAACTTTATTACTATTCTGTTATCAAAAGACCAGGAGTGTGATGAAATAACTCACAGTATGATTTAAACCAAGAGTAAGAAATCTGATATAAAACGAACAGAATAACTATTACAGCTTTTCTAGCATGCGAAGTTTCTGTCACTTAAGTGACTGATTTCCCATGGCTTTCTGCTCTTAAAAGTTGGTAGAGACATTATAGTTTTATTCATTTAACTATCCATCAGCAGTTGGCAAATTTCAAAGTGACACTTATTTTGGCTCCTATTGATCACATTCTTTTCACAGCTGTTACTTGAATTTCCTTTACAGATTTTATTAAATTTATATGAACATCGAATCTGTGTCAAATGTGACCTGGGAATGACCCTAAACATAATGAAAATCAAAACCATTTCCCTGTTTTCATTACTAGATTTTAACCAATTACTTCAAAATGAGCTCCCTCCCAATGGTTTGGGTTTTTCTTCAGAGTTAAAATAAAAATCTCTTTGTGTCATAAATGATGAAATGGACACACAGTGAAAATGAAAAGGGCACAAAGTGCCAATAGTAAACAGAAAGCAGGCAGCATATTAATTTTGTCCCCAATAATATTTTTCAAGTACTTTTTTGTCGATTATATATTTTAAAGGTCAAATTCTTACTGTTTCTGTATGAAGCTCATTACATAAATTGAGTGTCTGGTTTGTAGATTTTTAATATGCTATCAAAAAGGAGGGGGCAAGGGAAAAACAGGGGAGAAAGAAAGGGAGATTTGCAGAAACATGCATATTTCCAGAGCCAAACATTTGAAGGAGTGTTTTTTATAGTTCAGCTGGGACAATACTGGTCTGTACACTTCCTATGGTGTTTGGGTTGTTGGGGTTTTTTTATCTTCAAGATTTACATTCTCAAACAAAATATTTATAAATGGAGTCCCACTTGTCTGGTTTGAAGAAGAAATGTGCTAAGAGGTCGGTTACCAGAGAACAGTGTAATGAGTTCAGAAAACATATGCTTGAAATTTACTTTAGGTTTGCAAATTTTAGAGTTTTTTACCCTCTGGGAGTAATGCAAGTACTTTACCCTCTGAATTAAAAGGAAAGAAACGGTTGCAAATTTAAACTATACAAGCCAATAAAAAAATTGTGTTCTTACAGGAGCCTGACAGATGATATCTTGGATCCATGGATACAGTCATAGATATCCAAACAACAGATCAACATTTAAAGTTTTATTCTGTACACAAGATGTGTTTTTTTTAAATCATCCACCAGTCCACTTTTCTCCTTGGATGATGTTCTCAATAACATTTCCCTATGGTTGAACAAGACAACCAAACCTGTTTTTTTTCCTGAGTTAGTACAGCACCTCAAGTTTATGCTCAAACCATCTACTCAATCTGGCTGGTACTAAAGCAATGGCAAGTCTCAACTACCACGCTTTCTCTAGGCAGAACTCATGTAGGCTTGCCAGAGATGGTTTTAAACCAGCTGGGTACCCGGTGGTGAACTATCATCAGTCCAGAACTCAGACTATGCCACAGCCTCTTTTTCCCAGCCCTCCAAGACCTGAAAAGACCCTCACATTATTAGCCTGAGCAAAACTCAGCTGAAGTAACCTGCTGGCAGTTCCCAAGATAACTAATTTTAAACTTATTCAGATATAACATGCAACCAGCAACACCTGCCATGGCTGCATGATGCAAATATTTAATAAAAAATTATCTAGCTAAACGTGTATATAATATTTGCAATTAATTCAGATGTAAAGGTCTTATTTTGTATCCTTATCTCAATAAACAGCAATGGTATCGTGTTTGCTTTCTCCTAGAGTAGTAGGAAGCTCCTAGAAGGACAGTAAATAGAAACAATTGAAAGGCATCTCCAACTGTAGTTACGATGGCTGTTCAATCTACTGTTGCATGTTCCTAAGACTGGAGAACAAATTTTACATCCAAAGGTTGGGCATTATCCTCTAATGGTTTTCAATTTATTTTATACCTTTCACCAATTGCAAAGAGAAAACCTGGAGGAGCTTGGAATGGAAGAATGAAGAATGGAAGAAGAAAATGGAAGAAGAAAGAAAATTACTATGTGAGAACAACTAATCTGGGGATAAAATGAAGTATTCACAATGCAGGGTCAGCTATCTATTTTTGGGAACAGACCTCAGGCATATGCTAGTAAAAAATTGTTTGCAAATTATGGACTTTGAAAAGAAACAGAGCAGATTAAATGTACAAGTGATAATTTCTAGTGTGACTCTCTGTGAGAAAAAAAAAGGCAAAATTTTGCACAACTAGTAGGTGTTGTATTTGCCCATGGGGAGACCAGCAGTTGAGAGAAAATTACAGTAGCCTAGCTTGAAAAAAAATCCAACTGAGCTGTTTGCTGCTTTTGGCATTTTAGGTTCATTGGAAATGTTTCATACCTCATCACCAATAATGACAGCAACAGAAAACAAGTTCATATTCTAAGTCTTGCTAATGACTTTGTTGTTGCTGAAAAGTATGGGAAAACTGATTTTTATAAACTGGCACAGGCAAAGATGGACAGAGCAAAAGGAAAACGAAAAATCAACAAATGGATAAATTAATTTCTAAAATGCCAAGAGTTTACAGCTATGCATATATACTATTTTCATTTATGTTAAGCAAATTAGATATTCAGAAAATATCTGAATAGTACAGAAAGAGCTCCTATGGTCAAATCCCAATGTTCCCCCGGTAATCCTTGTAAGGATATCTGTCCCTTTAAGTCTTTGGCTGAAAGGAAATACCCCTGAAGCCTTCTGACAAATATTTTGCCAATCAGCTGGATATGTGTTAATCAGCCTTACTGTAAGCATGGCTTCACTCCCTTACACGGTCTCTTTCCTCTGATGTTTGTTAGCTAACCTGTTATTTAATTAAGGACTTGTCTTAGTTATAAGCTCAGACGCTGACTTCTCATTAATCACTAGCTAACGTAATACAAATCTCTAATCATTCAGTCTTGATTCTTTGTCATCAAAGGACCTCAACTATGTTATGATAATGAGTTTTTAAATAACTTGGAGCTCTAACACCAAGGCTAAGCTAAAGACCACCCAAATGGTCCCAGAACTGTCAGATGATAGGAACACTGGGGCTCATTAGTAGTCAAATTATCATTGACATTTTTATTTCAATTTGTATTTTTGTCCATTCAGAATAGTGTATGTTTTTCCACGGGGCAGGAAACTTTTCAAGCCAGTTACACATTTCCCATCTTCGGCTGAAATCAACTATAAAGTGTCCAAGATTTCAGCTCAGTTATTTTGCTTCTGATTCTCCTGAGGTGCTTGCATTTTCCAAAAAAAAAGAGAATATCTTTTTTATAAGTAGTTAGAACTATTGCTTCTAAAGGTAATCCTATCTTTTTGACATAGCACAAAAATGCCCTACATCCTTTTATATGTTGGCTTGTAAATCACAGAGGTTTTTAATATTCCTTCATAGTATTTCTGATATTTTGATTTTAGTGACTTACTTGTTTAAAACCTTAAAGAGAATTCAGAATACTAGGCATTTATTGATGCTAGCATAAAAGTAAAACATAATCAGAGAAATAGGAGCAAGACACAGAGTTGTCTAGTATAGCAAAAATCCAGCATGTGTAGTAAAACTTAAACACTGGTGCTATCCATAAGCTGTTAAATCTAGTTCCAAGGCAAATATTAATATCACAGGAGCTGTTACGGAATACAGACCAAAAAGACACTGCACTACAGGATACCGCAAAAATGTATCATTTGGATGAGCTAATACTATATTTGTAGCCTGGAAGTCCTATGGTCCTGCAACCCTGGTTGGTCACTGAGAAGTCCTTTTTTGATGTTAAAATATGATCCTTCAGATAAAGACTTATCTAATCTTTATGCTACTTTTATTCCTAAATTTTCCTTAAACAAAGGAAGTATTTTGGTATATTGTATGTGAATGTATTAGACCATGTGAAATTATTTTATTTCATTAATTTATTTCACAGAAGAAAGATTAGGTACTGAGGAGAGGCCTCCTAAATTTGTAGGACAATACTAGCTCAAGTGTATTCATCTGTTGTCAGCAAATGATACATTTTCATGCTATCATCTCGTGAAACTGTACAGATAAAGAATGAATATTACATGTTTCTTAGCACTACAGATTTGTAATGTCAGAACTGGAGGTCAGTTCATCTTTCCATTATAAAACTCATAATTTAGGAATTTATAATAATAACTATGCTTTAATTTGTCTTGAACTGCAATTTTGCAGTCAGCTTCTCTGAGATGTTGCAATCCTTGGGATTTTTGTAATTCTTCAGACTACTCTCCTCAAGACATGGAACCATTAGGATACAAGGCTGATCATCCGAAAGCACTGTTTTGAAAGCCTTCAGTAACATAGTTGCATGAAATTTATATAATCATAGGTTCTGTTAGAACAGCTGGTTCTTTCCAATTTATTAAAAAAAATAAAAATTATGAAAGATGAAAGACCTACCTATGTTAAGTAGAAGCTTCTTAGTACATGTTAATCTAACAGATGAATGGTAACAGCACATCATACACTCATGATTGCATTCACTGGACAGAAGTAGTAGTCCAAAACCATTTAAATTAGGAGGGTAAAAATGGAAATATCAACCACAGAATCTCACAATATTTCTTTCACATCAAAGGCAGATAATAGTGACCAAATCCCTTTTCTTGCCTAAGCCATGAGGTAAATGGAGGATCCTATCCTGCAAGCCCTGCCCACAGGACTGCTGCGGGTGGGGTTACAGGATGGGCACATGGGAACTGCCAAGAGAAGGTTGTTTCAGTAGAACAGGACTTGGGGCTCGAAGGCCACAGCTGTTCCTCCTCTGTCTGACTGCAGAATTTGACCATACACTATTGAAATGAAGATAATGTAGTACATAGGGTAACAACTAACTCACACTCAACACTGGTGATGGTAAAGGAAACTTTCACCTACACAACTATGTAGTGCTCACACAACATGAAAAACTTCCGGGACCTTTAAAAAGTTATAAACAAAACATAATTTTTTAAGCCTTCAGACACTTCAGTAGACAGAGGCACAATAACTACCTTTGCACTAAATTCCTAGCAGTGTTTGATTTCCTTTACTGGACAAGATATCCCACTCCCATGTGAACACAGGAGATGGGTGTACATTTAATTAATGACTTTGTTCACTCCTGCGGCTATTGGCACGTACTCTTCCTGTTGTAAAATCAGAATAGAAATGGGAAAAGGGCTTGAATTGAAATATTAAATGTACTTTTTCATGGGATGTTTTGTTGGCTTTGCTTGTATCTCCATATACACTGGTGTTTGGGAAACTTGGTTCATATTATTGCAAAGAGTATTTGTTCCCCTTCAATGGGGTTCAAATAGAGGTTGTATATCCTCTTAAGTACAATAAATGTCATGATGCTCTTGGGTGGTTTTCCATTGTATGTGGTCCTGTACACCTCTTGCCAAGTTTTGACTGTACAGTCAAGATTCTTGGACAGGGTTACTGGGAGGAGACTGACTGGATCACTCTCTTCTGCTGAGCATTTTAAGAAATAGTTCTTATGTATTCAGTTCAGACAGCAGAATGGTAATCTTTCTACATTTGTAGCTAGAAAACATAGTCTCAGATTACTGAGTATGACAGATTTTCTGCTGCACAGTTGTAGTTCCTTTACCTACCTCAAACACTTCTGATAAAAGACTGCACATCACGTTTCAAGACTAACTTATTCCATTATTAGCAAGAAGTTTGTCTTTAAAATGTAGAATTTATGTACTATTTGTCAATTCTAATGAGGATTGAAAATTAATTCAATTGTCTCTCTATATCCTGTAATTACAGAAATGTGTAGTTTTTATCAAAATTAAAAATTTTGGAGTAAACGAATTGATCTTTGAGTATAATACTTTCCTCTCTTTACTCATGTAGCTATTTTCCTTAACAATGTGTACTTGTATGGATCTGCTGACTTCGTATTCCTATCATAAATTGTGACAGCTATGATCTGTCGTCACTTCCAAATTTAGTCTGTGCTAAAATGACATGGTTATGTGCTACTGATCGTACACAACATAATTATGTCTAAATTCCCACTCTTGAGATTTTAATGAAAAAGCATTCTTAATTTGTTCTATTTTTGCTAAAATATTTCCCTAATGATTGTAGTATATGCAGAATGTAATGTAGATTCACTTGTATTCAATTGCTTAACCATGAATGATGTAAATAGATTGGTAGTATTTACAAAACGTGATGCAGGAAATTTGTTTACTCCAGATTAAACAGAAATAAGAAGTCTCAACTTACTCCTATATACATACAAACATGCACAGATGTAGAATAGCTTGAGAGAGTGCACACAAAGAAAGGGTTTTTTGCCTTGATGTATTTTATGTGCTATTAGAATTGAGTTATAAAACTATGCGTTAATGGTGCTTACCTCATGAAAGCATATAAAAGATTTTCAATGTACATCATATTCATGAAAACATACATAGAACATAGAAACATACATTTAAAATATAAAAACACAATGGGAACATAATGTAATAACGTGAAATATTCTGAAAACAATTACTACCCTAGCAAGCAGGGAAATATGTCATTCCTGCCTCATCATGTCTAGTGGGGACTTTTTGGTTAGTATTTGAAGATCCACAGACACATCTGTGTGCAACATTCTGTGCAGAATCTACTGCTGAAATGTTCAGGAAAAGTTTTGCAGAGGCGTGCCTTTACACCTGTCTGACAAATATCTGAACTTCATCCCAGTATACCCACCTTAAATTATGCTATATTTAGTTAGGTTTTCAATGATAGCACACATCTCTAAAACACTGTTTACATGTCTTTGGAAAAAGTCCCTCCATTCAGAAAGACCAAATAATAGGAAATCCCACGTATGTGATGATTTAGTTTATCTAAGTGCTGATGTCTGATTTTATCATCCTGCCCTTTACTTTCTCCACTTTAATTTGCCCTTCAGCATCCAACCCCCCAGCTCTGCTTCAGGCCATTGTTTGGATTCCTCCTCCTTCCTGCATCCTGGTTCTGGGTTCAAGAACAGGAAAGATGAACAGCTGCAAACTCAGAAAACAGCAAGTAGCCAAAGCCCTTCCTTGTAGTGAACATTCTTGAAAAGATCTGTAGTTTTTTATCCTTTATGTATTTTGACTAAGATGTTCTAAGCCACCATGTGGCCATGGAATATTAGCAATGAGAGGGAGGATTTATTAGGTACTAGACATGATCTCAGTTTCAGGTAATCAGAAAACAGTGCAGTCATAGTTCTCTTGCTATTAAAATCCAGGTCATAGCAAATAAGCGGTGGAAGGAAGGGCAACAATTTAGGTGAGGGGGACTGAAAGAAAAAGGCATAAAGCAGAAACAAGAGCCTAAATTGCAGATTCCAGCTGGAAATCTATTTTAGAAATCCTGCTACACAAATACTGATGCTTTCCAACACTCTTTAGTCACAGAGCACTTTAAAAGTGATATTTTTTTTCCTCTCTTTGTTCATCTGAAGTAATATTAGCTTAAATCTTTATAATACCAATGGTGAATAATTGCTTATATTTTAGAAGTGGTAATTTTAAAGCATATTCTCTAAAATCTATTTATCTGTACTTTTGAAACATATTTCCAAATATTTTTAATTTAAATTCATCTTGCCAAATCACGGTTTCACAGTTGTCTATAAAAAGAGAGAGTTCATGTTCACCACATGTTCACCACAATCATGTTCTCATAGAGGGCTTGCATACATAAGAATATTGGGGAAGTTAATAAGAAATTACCACGGTATAAACTTAGAGTGTGATAACAACAATGCCTTATTTGGACCTTATTATTCCAAAGCAAAGGTGCCTTTTTGGAGATTAGGGTAATCCACTTCTAAAATCCACACAAAAAGGTAAAGATGAAAAGCCTTTGCTGAATAACGATTCCACACTGGCCATACTGTACTTTTCCTCACATTTATAAGCCCTCAGAAGTTTGATCTGTGCTTCTGTAATAAAAAATATTAGTCGAAGTGGTATCCAGCAGCAATGCAACCTGACAACATCACAATATTGCATTAAATGCATTCAGAAATGAATTAATTATGAAACAAAGGATTTCAGAATGTTTTTGAATGAGGGTTGTAGCCACACAGATGCATTAATGCCTTTAAATATCTATGTCTTAAAAACATCTACTGCTGGTTCCTCTAAAGTAGTGTTAATGCTGTAAAAAACTGCTACTGAATTAGCCTTTAGAGCTAATAAAGATGAATATAGCCCTGGTGGAACACTATCATATGAAAAGGGGTCTACAGCTCATAAATATATATGTATTCTTCACCCTCAATACAACAGTGTCCTTGAGAGTGATACTATTGCTGTGTTATTAGCAGGTGTTTTGCATGAAAAGTGAGCATAATAGACATTAAAGTAATTGGATCCCAAGCAATCTCATATTATGAGGAATACTCTCCCAGGGAAACTTACACGTACATCCACCTAATGATGAGCTCTTTTTAATGTTCTGTTGCATTCAAAGCGTCAAATACAGTATAATGGCTCCATGTGACGAACTTCTTAATGAATTCCATGCTCCAAATTCCCTTCAATATCATCTGGAGCTGGAAATTTTCAGTCTCGGTCTGAGCTGGAATTTGTGTGTCTGTTCCTTTACAGACATAGCATTATCACACTCCCGTTGTACCCATACAATTCCAATTGTTGCTAAACTTGCAGGAAGGTACCGATCTTATCTTGAAATGTTTCAAATACATTTGACAAAAGATCTATGGGTATGGGACTTACTGTTTACTAGTATTTGAATCTTTTCAAGGTTGATTGACAATGATGTCAAAGAGAGCGCTCACATTTAAGCTTTTCCTCCAAAGTAGATTTTTAAGTGATTTTTTTCTGCGTATCTTCCCCTGTGGCATCATACTGCAACCTTTCCACTCAAACACTACAGAGCCCATATACCCTCTTGGTTTATTTCCTTTCCTAGATGTTGTAAGAATTTAATTTTTGATTCTCATTCTTCTTCTTACTGTGCCTAAAATTTGGCTAGTGATTAAAAAAGTTTGTAAGGGATCATACATAGACATACACATCAAGTGATTGTGGATACCTAGGAAAAGAGAGTAAAAGCAAAGCAAAGGTAAAGAAGGCTAACAATGTACGGATGTACTCAACAGAGAGACACGATCTCCCTTTCCGTATACAGATTTTGTCTTTCCCTTTTGGAACAAAGAGCAAGCAGTTATTAGGAGACTAACGATAGATCTCTAGAAAAGGAATGGATCTCATCTTGAATGAGAAGCAGATAACCTTGGCAGAAGAACAAACGTGTTTCTACCGACCAGGTTTACATTAAACTGAAAATGTTCCTAGGCATCACAAAAAATTAGCTAACAGTCTGCCAGTGGTAGCAAAGAGCTTTAACTGTAAGAACTGCAAGAAAAAGAAACAGCATTAATGAAGACACTATTAGTAAAACAAGTTCAGAAAGGAAGAGACAAACAAAATGAGGATGGGGAAAGAAGTACCTTGGAAAGTCTCAAGTCCTATTCCTTGGAACCAAGTAATGACAGAGAAACAAAAGTAGAGACTAATGGAAAAGTCATGGTGATGGAGATCAAAGCAAGGAAGTAAGCAATATTGTACAGGTAAAACCAAGGCTGGAGAAAAAGTGCTGCAGGAGGACAAGTTTAGGAGCACGGAGACTTTCTGACTACAAAAAGTGCTGAATGAAAAAGAATGGAAGGGAATGTGTGAGATTTCTGAGTGAGGATTGATAGACATGCACAAGACACAATTTTCAGCTGCTATAAATCCAGGGAAGTTCAAACATATTTTAGGCCAGCTCATAGCTGAAGCTCCAAGAGCACTGCTAGCAAAGGGGTTCATTCACATGATGAATCCTGGAATGGCAGGTAGCTGATGCATGAGTACAACCTTAATCCAGGGAGAATAAATATAACAAGTCCCTAAGTGTAGAGTGGCTCTTCTTCCTCATTGAGTTTCATGAGGATTTTTCAGCTGAGAATATGAGCCATTATTCTTAATTGCATATAATACAGAATTTTCTAAATGAACTGACACTTTTCAAAATCCATAGCCCCTGAAGTTTAAAACAGAAATATGCTGGATTTACCAAATCATTAAAGAAAGCATGTAAGCTAGTTTTTATTTATATAGTATCATAACTACAGTCTAGATTTTATTGTAATAAAATATACTAAACATAAAACTAAATCCCTGTCCAGAAGAACTTATGATGTAAATAACAAATAAAATAACTGGTGAAACATACCAATTTTTCATGCTTAGATATTTCAGAAAAACAGCCAAAAGTAATTTTATAAACTTTACAAAACAATCCACCTCTGGGATTAAAAACAAGCATGAGAAATTTCAGCTGAAAGAATAATTGTTTCAGAAAGTTAGTGGCAGCTGAAAATAGAAACCAATAATGGAAGTGCCTTGTCGACCATAACTATTATAATGGTAACACAATGTTATAATGAGAAAACAGCTAATTGTTTCTTTGTTTATTTGTTTCTTAAAAGGTCTCTAAAAAGATAGATGAAAGACAGGAATCCAGCATCTTGCCTTGCATAAACCAACATAGATCCCTTTTAAATAAGGCTGTTTGAAAATCATATTGCAAAATATTCCTAAGATTTGTTCCAAGCACTCAGCTTTAGTACTCCTAATAAATATTTCCTGTCCCATTTTACATAGTCCAAACTTTCAAATCAAACTTGCTGAAATTAACTCAGTTTTTCACTTTTTTTATATGACTTAGTGATTTAATCAGATAAAGACTTGCTAATGAGGAAAGCCAAAGTTATGAAATCGTATTGCCCAGAATATAAACAGACAAGCTTCTCAACGTTTCCCAGATCCGGTCTCTTTAAACTCTCTTTAAGATTACTAAGTTTCTCCATGTTTTAAACAGTTTCAAGTATTTGCATACAAAAGATGACCAGTTAGCAAGTTAGGCAACCAGATTGAACTGTTAGCACTAGATCATAGAAACATAAAATCATAGAATGACTCGGGTTGGAAGGGCCCTTAAAGATCATCAAGTTCCAACCTCCCTGCCATGGGCAGGGACACCTCCCACTAGACCAGGTTAGTCAAAAGCCCCATCCAGCCTGGTCTTGAATACTTCCAGGGATGGGGCATCCACAACTTCCCTGGGCAACCTGTTCCAGTGTCTCACCACCCTCACAGTAAAGAATTTCTTCCCAATATCTAACCTAAATCTCCCCTCTTTCAGTTTAAAACCATTACCCCTCATCCTACCACTATACTCCCTGATAAAGAGACCCTCCCCATCCTTCCTGTAGGCCCCCTTCAGGTACTGGAAGGCAGCTATAGGGTCTCCCCGGAGCCTTCTCTTCTCCAGGCTCAATAACCCCAACTCTCTCAGCCTGTCCTCATAGGAGAGGTGCTCCAGCCCTCTGATCATGGCCCTTCGCTGGACCTGTTCCAACAGGTTCATGTCCTTCCTATGTTGAGGACTCCAGAGCGGGGCGCAGCACTCCAGGTGGGGTCTCAGAAGATGACTTGTAAGCAGCATGACATGGTAAAATATCTTTTCTGAATTGCCCAAGGTTTATTCTCCAATTTGAAGGTCACCTTAGCTGCTTTGCTTTTGCATAAAATGCACACTTGCCTTTTATTAATTTGTGTACGTTCTATTTTGTAAAGGCTAAAAACAACCTTTCTGCTCTTGTTAACTTTTCTCCTTCGCTTTTGCAATCAACATATACTGAGATGTACACATGTGGAATTTCACTATATTAGCATTGCCCCAGCCTACAGCCTGCCACATGTTACTTGTGGGTTCGAATGCCAGGGGTGGGCTGTGGAATGATGCTGCAGCTGAGGGATGGCTTGCCTCTGAGAACCAAATCCACAGATCAACTGTCCAGGCACCACATGGGGTTGTGGCACCACTGTTCCCTGTATTAGTTCAAGTGGTGATGGACCTTCAAGGAAAACCTCACTCTTGAGTAATATAAATGTTAAAACTTGCAAAACAAATTACATTCCAGGAAAAATTCTTGTGCAGGAACATATTTCCTGATTCAGACAAAGCTATGGATATCTTAACTGGGACAGAAAGCCCTTTTAGAATACCTCTTTTATACAGTAACTAAGTTTATAGTAGTTGCTCTACACTTCCAAAAATATCTACAGACAATAAACGGACCCCATTCTGGAGATACTGAAACTCTATGATATTCACAGATTTCTATAGGAAATTTCGAAAACATATCTACATTAAAATGTTGATTAGATTTCACTTTCAGTTTTATATAATCATCCTGAACCAAAGAAAGTTCTGAAGGATTTTAGAGACAATCATTACCAGGGTAGGAGGACTCAGTGTTATGTAAGAACTTAACATTTTCTATTGGCCAATGAGGTTGTAAGTGGATTTATTTACTGTTCCTAAAATTTAGGAGAAAAAAAATTTAGCTAAAACTAAATGTGAATTCTTTACCAAAGAAGCATATTATCCCTTTGAAAAAACAAGACACCTACTGTGGCATTTTAAATTCTGTATCCAATCTATTTTTTTAAGCCTTATACTATTCTAAATCACTCTGAGATTCTTCAGACTGTGAGCTCTTGAGACAGTTCCATTTGTAAAGAGTCTAACTCAAAATGATTATCTATTGCCTTTAGGGCCTCATAGAATAATAACAACAATAACAACAACAAAAATAATAACGACATTGACAATCAATATGAAATCTAGGGTAGGATATATAAAATTATTATTAAATGGTTTTGACACCCGGCTGTAAGTAACATTATTTTCAAGAGTATTGTTGTACATCAGCTGATGGATGTATTTTTATACCTATATCCTATAGCTGTGCTGCAGTGGGCAGTCACAACCATTTGCTCTCATCATCTCTCCAGCTGAAATAAAATTTGATAGAAAACATTTCTTCAGGGAAATAACAGAGATACAACATTGTATGTGCAATTGCATAAAGTTCATCAGGAATTTGGTCTGCTAAGAGCTGCTCAAAGAAAGGATGGTCATTTTATGGAAATTTAACCTTTTACAGAGTTCAACTAGTAAATTTCTTAAAGCAAGATGTGTTCCTACAGGTGTGAAGAACTGACTGTGCACAAGGTCAAAGAGAGGACAGGTTCTTAATACTAAGTCAGTAATAGCCACTTCATACTGGCAAATTACGTCTGCCTAGCAACAACAGTGAATTGTAAAAGTAAAATACAGCACATTAATGTGATGAAGTTTATGTTTCCACCATATCGAACATCTTCATTAACACTCTTTTTCACTGTGTGTATCTGAAGGAAGAAAGCAATTAGAAAGCTTCAGATTTTATGTTAGAGTGGGGAGTATTTGATCAATGGTTTTGTTCATTGAATAATGCAGATTTATCCTCACCCGAACTGTTCAAGAGATTTATGCCAAATTCAGTTACTAGTTTCAACTAAAAAATAGTAATTAGTGAGAAATTTATGTTTTGTTTCAAACCAGTATTTTATGAGAAGATAAAACTTTTACTAAAAATGCAAATTAAACAAGAAATTACATTCAAGCCATTTTCTCTGCTTTTCATTTCAAAGAGAAATCTGGAAAAATGTTTTGTTTTAAATGTTCAGTTCAGACAGCAAAGTGAAAAAATCAATTATTCACACAACTCTATTTACTAATATCCTATGTGGAGGAGTAGATTGGATGACTAATCTTGTTTGTTCCCACATGCTGCCTCCACTTGCTCATATATCTGCTGAGAAATACCAGCCTTGAGCTTCCAAAGTCTCAGGATTTGACCTGACTGTCCTGCAGGAGCAGTATGGACTTTGCAGGGAGTGTGGCTGTAGTAAAAAGAATATGTACTCTTCTCACATGCTGTAAATACTATCAGAAAGGAGGGTTTCCATAGTAATGAAGATAAGCATTTGGAAAGACACATCACCAGTTCTGAGGAAAAACACTGAGTTTGACTTGTATAAGTCTTTTTAAGTTATGTTGAAAGCCAGTTTTGTCCACAAATATTTCTCATAATGAAATACTATGAAGGCATATGAAATTTAATGATTTTTGAGGGGATGAAGACTCCTGTTTGTGCAGTTTCTGCGTGACTTCACACAGACATGAACATTGTATGGCAAGAAAAAAACAGATACAAGAAATCCAGCTGTAACCCAGGAAAGCGGACACAGATTTGAGGTAAATGACTGGGATGTAATATAGTGTACCTGCACAGTAAAATGTCAAACAGAAAGAGTAACTAGATAGTAAGATAAATGTGAAGACTATATAGATTTGCCAGAATTAATGAATGAACTTTCTGAAAAAGAAAATAATTATTAGAAAGCAAGAGAATATCTATACGGGAGGCAAATTAACCTATGACAGATTTTCTAACCCTTACTTTACTCTGCTTCTGCTCTTGGCCACTGCTGTATTTTAGATGATATAGCCCTTGGATCAGATCCTATATTCTTATTTTACTCCCATCATACAAACCATGTTTCATAAAGTGAAACAATAAAATAGAATTGACTGCTCAGTATGGTATCATAAAGACTATATAGCTGTAAGACCTAACAAAGATCTCAAGATGTCATAACTTTAGTTGTTTACCCAAATATAGTCCCTTTGGGGACACATTTAATTTTTATACCTTATTTTTCCTCTGTCATGAAAAGGTTTTAAAATTACCTAAACTTAGGGAGATGGTGTGAACATCAACACACACCCCAGTCAAAATGCACCATAGAGAAGACTTGCTGAAGTATTCTGTAGCAGTTCAGAGCAGCAGGACATTTCTCACTATATTTTTTTTTATATAAGTGGTTGTGTATTTGCTTGTTATCTCCTGATAGGTACACTGCATATGAGGCTGTCCAAAAGGTATCACTGATTAAGGAAGATAGTGAAAAGCTGAACCACTGACAGCTAATGCGTGAGTCCAAGTAAAGAGATCTTCAAATACTGGTTTGAGGTAAAACAGAACCAATTTTCTGTTCAGTAATTTTACTTTTCAGTTTAGCCTCTTCTAACCGAACTTTCTGAATTTAACACCATATTTTTCAGACACTGTCTGCTTCCGGAGTGCTAAGACCTGATTTTTTCTAATTTATGGCAAGGAATGGTATGCTGAGAGGCTCTTGCTTATACTTACTGCTATAACAACCAAGGTCAGCTCACTTTGTGATTTGCCCCGTTGGAGGGTCAGAAGTGGAAAAGAGTAGAGGGGTCACATGTGGGGGGAGTGGACAGGACAGGTGACAGAAACTGACCATCCCATCTGTATCATGCTCAATATAAAAGCTGACAGATCAAAGGGTCGGTGTCTTTCTTCAGTGGCCAGCGTCCAAGAAGGACTTTCTGTCTGCTTTTGATCCTGATCTGTGCATTCCTGAACCCAGATCCAGAATCCAGTTCCTGTCTGTTGAATACAGTCTGGGACTTTCCCAGTGCCTGCCAGTGATGTGATCGTCTTCCTGGGAGGTCGATATTGGTTTTGTACATACATTGTACTTTTTTGATATTATTATATTTTCTTGTTATTATTTTCTTATTAATACTTCATTAAAGTAGTTTAGTTTCTTTTAAACTCATTAAGTCTCTTTCTCCCTCTTCCTCCTCTCTCTGGAAGGACAAGCTGGGGAGAGTATCTGTTGTTCGTTTCAGTGGCCAATCTGGCCCAAACCACAACAAGGTCCCTGCATCCTTTCTGTGACACTATATTTTTATACATGAATAAAAATGTGTATAAAAATATGAAAAAGCACATGAAGAAACAAAATACTCTCTAGAAAATTATATCAACAGTGAAGACATAAGGAATGAAGACTCAGAGGCAAAAAGGTGAAGTGATTGTTCCTAAATCACGTGGCAGGTCTTTGTCCAAGGGAGAACTGATGAGTTCTAACTACTCAACCACCTCTCACTCTTTCTTTTCTGTTTTAAAGCCATTAGTATTAGGAACGTGTCCCACAGTTATCAGATGAATCTCTGCTCATCTTTGTAAGACCTGTCCTAATTTCCCAGTCTCAGGAATACCTTTGGACAGCTGCTACTTTTGTAAAAATTATCTTTTTAGGAAACCATATCTTTCTTTACTACCCAAGAGTAATATTAATATTTTCTCCTTCACCCTGGATGCACCTGTGGTTTTTAACCATGAGTATCCTAGTCAGACAGAGATTTTTCCACATGACCTCAAAGCCCATAGTTTCATGAGCCACAGTTTTTTCAAATGACACCTTATACCACTGAAAAAGAGTTAATTTCCAGCACTCACTTTCAGCTCTGGAATGTCCCAAAATAACAGGCTTTAAAACCGTGACAAGTTTATGCCCAAAGAAGTATGGATTAGCATGTCATTTTTTACGGCTCCCTCTGAGCCCTGCCCTGGTGGGCTTGTTGTAACTAAGGCACCTGGCCTCCCAAGCAAGAGGAAATGAAAAATAAGTCTCTGCAAAAATAAAAATCTTCATAATTCCTTTAAAAAGTTCTTTTTTCTGGATTGGAAGTGTCGTGTCTGGAATATACAATGGCATGTTCCTGTAAGAGGCTTTTACAAACATATGTGTGCGACAAGCTACACAAATGTGCATGCCTTCACCACAGAGGGAAAACTCCCTGGATTCTTCCATATTCCTCATTTGCAATATTTGGCAAATACTTACTTAAAACTGCTAATTTCTAGATATACTTTGAGATATAACACATCTGCATTGAAACTTTAATTCCCACTGAAATCACTTCAGGCATATAAGAACCTTGAAAAAACCTTTGTCTTTATTTTGCAAAAGAGACAGGGGAATATATTTTACTGGGATCCATGAAGATTTAACTGTTGACACCAAAGAAAGTCAGGGATTGTGTGCAGCACTGATCTGAAAGGAAGACGGACACAGGAGAGAAGCAAACATGAAAAGAGGAAAACTCAAAGAGAACTAGAAGAGAACTTAAAGAAGAACAGAACCTAGAAAATTAAGGCTAAGTGGAAAACTACAGCAAAGTGGCTAAGGGAAGGATAATGATGGCCTTCCCAGCAGAGAAAATATCCTTGCTTCTAGAGTTTTAGAGACGAGCAACGAAATCATTTCCAAGTAGTCTTTGCAGTCCTATGTAATAACACAACATTTTCACAACAATACATTTCAGGATACAGTAAGAATTAACATTCAGTTCTGCTTAAAAATATGAAATTGAGGGTTGGGAGCATGGGGAGAACTGTATGCCACTGGACCCAACTAGCTATTTCTTTATTGCCTTTGGTATTCAGATGACATTTACTCTTACCCTTTTTTAAAATCCTAGGGGAATCACTGAATTATATATGCACATATATATCCAGTACAGAGAGCTGAAAAGTACAGTTTGCCTTCAGGGCCTGCAATTAGGGGTTTGCTAAGTCAGCTATATGCTTCCAGGGAATCAAGGAAATCTCCATTAGAATGCCATTAGGACCTGCAGAAAAGCTCTGCATTTGTTAGCCCCCCTGCTCTATGTACACTCTATTATACTCTGGAAAATTTCAATATTTTTGCAGAAACATTTCTCCTTAATGAATATTATTGCAAGTTCTAATAAGTTTGTTTAGATCAGCATAAATGCCCTTCATTCATCCTACCTAAGGCAGCCTGAAGTGGGCAGTCACCTGATGGGTCTGGCAGCCTTCCCTATTGGCATATTGAGCCTTTGGCAAGAGTGAGTTGAGCACAGTTCACGTAGAACTGCTGAAACAACCACTTGATAACATTTTTTAAAAAATTGCCAGTGAACAGTCAAATCAACATTAAAGCTCATGCTAGATTTGCCTGGTTTGCACTCTGACCTTCAAATACAAATGTTTTTTTCATAAACAGCTAGTTCTTCTAATCTCTACATTATTGTTTTTTGAACATTTATACAAAGGGCATAAAGGGAGCAGTAGAGCAGGAGGAAAAGATCAGAGCCTGATCATTTCTTGAGAATTTTTATAGTTATATTCTTGGTAATTGTAATGTGCACTTGGTTTTATTTCACATTAAGGTCTAGGAACCAATAGGAAAGATTGATATTGTTGCCATAAAGTACAAAAGGAGTTTTTCGTTAACTTATAAAATAAATTTGCAAAATGTGTTATGTAATTTTTACTCACTTGGAAATTTTGGTAGCACAAATAGGTAGTGTGAAGTCCATGCATGTTTACATGCATGCAAAATGACACATGTACGTGTATTCTAGGTGCATGTTACATCTGCACAAGTGAAAGTTCCCATGTGATCAGAAAGGGTTTGGTCAGCTGCAGCTGGTGAGAATACTGACTGACCTGAGACCTCAATGCTTTTGTTCCTTGATCCAAAAAGAAATTTGTAGAATAAACTACTAAACATTTGTAGAATAAACTGCAGGGTCCAGAAATCCCTTGTATTGGAGGAATCTCCTGTGGGAGGAAGTATCCTGACATACCAAACTTTTTGATCTATATGAACATTTTTTTCCCACAGCATTATTTTAATTAATTTACTAGAAATTGTTATTTTCTCTCCCATTTCTCTCCCATTTAGTATGATTGTATTAACACACTGCAACACACAGGGACCTCCAGCTATTCCTGCATCTTGGATCTGGCTGTTTTGGCTGCTTTAGGAAGTATGCTGCTCGTTAGGGATAAACCAAAATACATGAAAAGCACTTGGCATAATATTGGAGGATTCCATGGCACAATCTAGGTCTTCCATGGATACTACATGTTTATGATGGGGTGAAGAACAGTGCCTCCAAAACCTGTCACTTCGACAGTTCTTGGAAAAGACACAGAATAAAAGAGTTGGCATTTCCTGGTCACCCACCAACCGCTTTCCTTTTAGGATGAATCTAACCTTTAATATATAACATATATTGTGCAATCTGCAGAGTTTTTTCCTGATAACTTTAATCATTCCCTTCAGAACTTGTATACCTGCCAAGACCTTTAAGAATGTGGAAGGCCTGTGGAAAGGTAGGTGATGAGTTTCATGTAAATTGTTTAACAGATTCAAGCCGTTCACCTGAATCATGCAAAATGTATGAAACTGAGAGCTGTCTTACATAAGTGATGGCAGAACAAGGCACTGCATCTTGAAGAAAGTTTGGCTGAAGGAATGGAGTGTACCTAGAGATCAAACATCGTTATAAAGAGGTAAGAAATCAAGTTTTTTTATATTTCTTTTTCCAAGTTTCCCAAATGCACTAATCCACAATTCAGACTAACGGCTTGTAAAGTTTCCCCTTAAAAAAAACAAAGCTGTTTTGAGTTGTAGCAGCATAAAATAGTGTCTGAAACCAATACATTCCGTTTTTATACTTGCATAACTTAGAGACAATTAAACTGACTTTTTTCCCATAACCTAATAAAATCCAGTCTCAGTTTAAAATCCTTGCCTGCCAAATGCAAATCAGAAAATTTTTTAGGATTGAGTTATGAACCCATGAAAATAGGATGTATAAGAGAAACCCTCACAGACCTATAACTACAGAAGTGCTAAAGAGGCACTGGTTGGAATATGAAACATCATCAGCTGACTTGTCTCTTCTTTCATGTCCCTTGCCAACGGTTTGGTTACTGTAAATGCTTTAGATTTTGTATAATTTATGCAAATTATTAAACACCTGTTCTCTTCCCATAAAAGACGGATATGGAACAATCTCTTCAGTTTAATTGATTCTTGGCTTGAGTTGTCATTATTTTCTCAGCAACTACAAAGAAACTGTAGTTCCCTAACGGTCAGATTTTGTTGGCAAAACACAGATGTTCAGAATCCACCATTCTAAAGCTGATCTATTTTTGGTTATTTTGTTGAGAAAATATCATTAAAACACAATTAGTGAGTCAGTGATGAAAAACAATGATGGATAAGTTCTCGCCATTTACATTCCCCTTCCTTGCAGATGTGATACTGCTGGATGATGCAGTTTGGTTGGTTGTGTCCTACCTATCTGAGTTTTCTGATGCATCTGTCATTAAATTGCTTTAATATGTCTCTGCCATAAGATGCTACCTGCTGTTCCATCAGGACAGTGCTTCTGGAAAAACACTTAGGAGAAGTGAAGTTCCTAGGAGAAAGTAAACTGGGTACATCTCTAAGTTGAAGATCATGCTATTAGTTAAGAAAGAACATGACATGTTCCATATACAATGATTCCTTTTTCCCTTTCTTTGTCAATGAGAGAATTTATGATTTTATTCATGTTACCTTGCAAGCTAGAGTAGTTGTATGCACTCCGCTCTGAGCCAGTTTTGAGAGCCTACTTTTCAGAAGTGCATAGCTGCCAATTGCAACTCAGCACTGGGAGAAGAGGGCACATAGCCCAGTAATGATAACCTGTTCACTAATGGAATCAATTCAGGTGATCATGGCCTCTAACAAAATTCCTCCTGTCAGCTTACTGGGCTCCTTTCTTTCATTGTGTTCAGCAACGTCACCTGAGATGAGCTGAAACAACTGAACCAGAAGACACAACTTACGGACAAATTGCCCTTGTGACATCAGCAAGTGGGGAGCTATTGCTTCTCAACCCTCTGCATGGAGCTGGCATGGGATTTGCAGTGGACTTCCTGTAACTCTGAAACACAAAATGCACAGAACAACAAACAGCTTATTGGAGGAATTAGAGCCATTCACCTTCTAAGAACTGTAATACTCATAATCACTCTTACAAGCTTTTTGCTTTGTGGCTTCTTACGGGTGAGCTCAATTTCTCATTTAATTACTCAACCGGTTTTTTCTTTCTGCGTACTGATATTGGTTTTGTTCAATTTCCTAAATTTTCCATAAGAAGTGAAATGCTACAATTTTACTAGTAGAAAAATCATGAATAGTCAAATTAAATTATATTTTTATTATGTTTGCAAAGTCCTCATTTCAGGGTTTTTAAGTTTGAGGATTTGAACCAGCTTGTAAGTGTCTGACCATTTGTTGTTTCTGGCCTCCCACACTGTTAAGTTCTCTGTGAGAATGTACAATCTGGAGTTCAGCTGAAAAGGGGTAATTTTCATACCCATACATTACACTTCTCTAACAAACAGAAATCAAACTGAATGTACTGCACTCAGTGAGAGGAAGAATAGTGATTCAGCATAGTGATGAAGGCTGCTGTATATTAGGGGGCTCAGTTATTAGAACTAACCCGATGTAGAGGAGAACTTGACCTGCCTTACTATAGCATTCCCAGACGTTATGTTGAATGCAGAGGGTGAGAGGTGACTTATTTGAGCTTTATCAAAGTTTCATTCTGCTCTAGCTGAAGTTAACTGAACAAGGGAAAGGCAAAAAGATTTAAATGAAACAGAAACTACTGTATTACTTCAAGAAAGCCAAATTTAAATTTTCAAGCTTGCCAAGTTATGAAGTTTATCACTTATATCAGCTCATGGCCACTTCTTAA
The DNA here is from genome assembly GCF_964106895.1 of Numenius arquata. Lineage (NCBI taxonomy): Eukaryota > Metazoa > Chordata > Aves > Charadriiformes > Scolopacidae > Numenius > Numenius arquata. Next base: position 47,729,010 of record NC_133583.1, on the reverse strand, counting down.
TTTCCTGAGTCCAGGAGGAGCTAGAATAAGAATCACGATACTGTAAGAAATGTATCTTACTATGTCAAAACCATGTTAGACATCTGAAATTTTTCATTAAATCTAGAGAGTAGAGTCCTGATATCCTAGCACTGCATGGCATTCATTCTCAGGGACACTAATTTATCTTTCTACAGCTGTGCTTTCACGAGTCACTGTGACCTGAGCACAGAGCCTAATACAGGAATTCGGTCTTTCTACTTTTCGCACAGCACAAAGAACATGTTCAGATCTCAGCACATATGTGTACATTTTTTTAAGCCTTCCTCCACACCAGCTGATTGACTTCAGTTTGCCAGTTCCCTGGGACACAATTTCTCTCTTTAATGTAGAATGAACCTAAAAGCTGGAAGACATCCTCTTTACTTCTATAAACAGTTGTGGATGAACAAAACTTATCCTGTTCAACAGTTTTTACAAAGGTTCTCTATGTTTTTTATTAGTATTTGAGTAACAGTGGCTCCTCACTTTTAGCTAGCTTTAATGTTTGCATAGTAATGATACTAAGAATGTATTAAATATACCCCAAGAATTACTAAATATAATAAATGTAAATATTGTACCATCAGAAAAGACTCAAGGCACAATATCACAAATGCAACACGTAATATGGCACATAACAGAAGACAAATGAGATATTCAACAAACATAAAACCCACAAATGTAATAACTCGTGTTGCAAACTAAGAAGGACTCATTATGGTGCAAATTTTACTTCTAGTCCTTGCAAAAAACCCTCTTTGTTTTCACTACATTACTGGTATTTTTCTGTCTAGCTCCACTCTATGCAATTTTATTAATGACTTCTTGCAGGCTTAGAAGAGGAGGGTGACAAAAAAAGACTCTTGCTGGTATTTCTGGTATACAAAAACTGCTCATGGTTAGTGGCCTCTAGCATCAAGCTGCACCTAAAAGGGCATTGCCAAAGCAACATCTTTTCACCTGTTTAACCATTGGAGGTGATCCAAAAATCAAATATGTGCTGGTTAAGCTACAATGTTTGTTGTAATGAAAATTATTATCTTTCTTTATATCTGGGTGGCACAGGCGATGTTATCACTTAGTAGGCAGAAGTGTTTCCTGCCTTTCTGAATGAGTTTGTCTGGTTTCTGCATATCCCTTAGTTTGAGACTGTAGAGGACATGCTCTGGGCAAACACATACAAATCACCTTGCTTTGCATTGAAGCAATCTCAACTGAAACACAGCAACTGTTTAACAGAGCACAACACTATCCATTCTTTCTGACTGAAAGAATGATTTTTTTATTCATATCTCTCTGAATACAGATCTCTCACACATGCAAGCAGCCATGTGCATTATGTATGTGAGCGTACACATCAACAGCTCTGCAAGTGATCTTAACAAGGATCTTTTTAACACACTCAGACTTTAAACCAGAATGTCTCTGGTTCTCAGCTACACTAGAAGTATACAAAGAGCTAGCAATTTAGCACAGTGTGCATGGTAATTAGTTTAATCATTGTCAGCATGTAACTATAAACCAAATACCAATTAGTCATCTTAGTATATTGATGGTATTTTTCTTAGTTGTTTTTTGAGTTAAATTTCCTATGGAAATAAGCTGAGGTCCCCTGTGAGAAGCAGGAAGGCAACTTTCCATATTTGTTAAGATGTGCAAATATGGGAGTTACTAGGAACCTGTTATCAAATAGCAGGTTTTGCATCATTTACAAATCAGCAAAAATGGAGGGATTAAGACATTTAGAAGAGCAATTCTTCTGCAAACGTTTGACAGCAGTGAGTGAGAGATAAGGCTGACTGCAGCACTTAACGACAGAATCTGGGGTTGGAGCTGCTCCAAAGCTCAGGGGTCTTCTGATCCACGGATCCGGTTCCAATCCTTCTCCATTTTTAAGTGGCTGAAGGTGATTTTAATATTCAGTTAGATTCTCTGTATAGAACAGAATAGCAAGTGCTTAAAAGGGTGAGAGAGAGACTGAGTCATCTTATACTAGTGTGACATACAATTGGAAATACTTGCCATTCATTTCCAACCTGAGACTGTCTCCTCAGGTATTCTGTCACATCTTCCTTTTCTCAGGGTAATACAAGATTATCACATTTTGCTAAGATAAACAATGCAAAGAGATTTACCAAAAGGGAATTTGACCCAGTATAGTTGCAGTCTTTGGTGGCACCGCCGATAACATCTAGGCATAGCACAGCTCTTCAGATGAGAGAATATGTCCCAAGTGCAGCAACCTGGTGAGCTGCCTTGGGACGGTTAAGCAGCCCCCGACACCTCTGGAAAGATCAGCCGAGCAATAGAAGCAGTGTCAGTGCTTGAAAAACTGCACAGCTGTCTTTCAAGGGACAAGGGAGCTAGCGGAAAAGCTGCAAATAGAGTAACTATTCAGGGATAGATTGATGGGGAGTGAAGGTCACAGAATGGTTATTAAGAATGGAAGTGGTAACAGCAGTAGCAGAAGCAATTTTACCTGACCAGAACAGATCCAAAAATTGGCCTTTTTTTATACCAGCCCAAGACGTTCTCTTTATCTCCCTCTCATCTGATGGGCAGAAGTTAGGAAAAAGAAATGGAAGGGATTTCCCCAGAGCCCAAGTGTTCCTTCTCCTCCTACAGCAAAGGGAAAAGAGTTAGTTTCATTTTGTTCTCATGCAATAATGCTTAAAAGGACTAGTTTTAGAAGAAAAATAGGAGAAATAGAAAACTTCCAGACATTTATGATTTGTGGAGAGACAGTACAATGCCAGCTTTTCCAGATGTTCAGAAGTCTGCTAGAAAACAAAACATATTTCCAAAAATTCCTGGGACTAGAAGTGCAAATCTCATTCACACTCATGAGATCTTACACAAACAGTGTGCCACCACAGGGCTACTCATAAGCAAAGTGAAGGAAACTGCAGACCTGCATGTCCTATAAGGTTCTTCAGGCTCTGTAAACTTACAGACCAGATGCATAGCCTGTGTCAGCGAGCTGTAGTTCCCACACTGCTCGAAATCTGCTTGACTCTAATTAATCCTCAGTTCAGCTATTCCTTCAATTCAATAATTACACTCACTAAGGATCTGTCCCTGTTCATCAATGAGAAGAAATTCCTTGGGATCATCTGTGCTGCAGGTTTTATATTGAGCTTCCCATGTGTGTTCACTTTTCCATCTGTAGGGAATTTTGCTTTTGTCCTGCTTTATTCCAAGAAAACTACACTTTGGTGCCTAAATTTGTCATGCAAAATGAGCTTGCCACAAGAAATTTGAGACTTGGGATGGCAGTTTGGCCCTGAATTGATTTAAAACACTAGTAGGTAAATTTAGATTTCTCAGCGGGCATATTCACTGGGCAGAGATATCTATTCTAGTATGTATGCATGTGCGTTCACACGTACACGTTAGTGCCTATATATAAACATATACTTGGGGTGGGAATAAGGAAGACAGAGCATCTACCATCAAAAGTGAAATTAAGCTTAAGACAGTGCTTGTAACCTCTTGCTGTCAGGATTTTATTCAGGTCTCCATGAAGGCCCAACTCTGAAAACCTGTCACCAATGTATTTTTCTTTAATGCTGTCATCTTTATTCTAAAATATTTAGATGCATATTTAAACATGACTTCAGTGGCCACAGAAAGAACAGGAATAATTAAGTGGTTTGAAGGTTATTAGAAGTACTATTAGAAGTCAGAGAAATGACAGGATTGTTCATAATCATCCCCTTGCATGAAGCCATTTGATTTTGTCATATGAAAACTACAAGTACTGTTTGTGAGCAAGACATCCTCAAATTTGGCACAAGATTATGTTCGTTATTCCCTGTAAGTAAGACCCCATTATGAGTGATGATGTGTCAAGTCACAAAAATGTTGAAATTCTACTTCAGCTGAAAAAAATAGTGCACAATGAATCTATGTGTGAAATGTATTAAATCCAGACTAGAATAGTATTTCCGTCTCCATTAGCAACAAGCACCCAAGAGGATGCAGTGACTGACTTAAAGAAAAGATTGTTTGTGATATGAATGACAATTTCCCAGAGACACACCAAAGTGATGGCACAAATATTCAGCCCAAGTCTCCTCCCCAATTCCCAGTTCAAGTGGTGTTTCAAACCAATGAGGCAGGCACTGCTAGCCTCACAGCCTGTATTATTTATTACTGTATTTTCACATATAGAACCTTTGAGTTAGCTATTAGCAGTGGTTCAGTAACACTGCAGGTTATAAGTGTATAAGGGAAAGTTTAATCGAGAGGCTTCACTTTACCAGCAGTTCCTCCACATTTTTCTCCTCTCTAGTAGCTGTCCCACCTATGATCCTTTTCACTATATTTGTCTCTTTAATGAAATTTTACACAGTTTTCTGACAACTCAGGATGTCCAAGGATTCATTTCAATGAACGGTCATTTGAACGGGTGCAGGTTATCTGAGAAATGAAATTATAGTTCTCTTGAGGAAAGGGAAAAAGACCATATAGGTGAAGTTTCCAGGTATGATAATGTTATTACTTAGAAGGGAAGCATAAGAAATCAAAAGTTTCACCATATATAAAGATCATTGATTCTCTGTGCATATACATACATGCATTACTTTTCATGGTATCTAAGTTCACTAATGCAGATATAGGTCACTTTAGTAAGTAAACAGTCCTTCAAATAACTCTCTTGAGGGACTAAACCCTCTGTTTCGTTTAGGACCAAGCAGTTTTCCTGTACTTTTTTTTTAAAATAACTAGCTTTAAATGTGCTTATCTACATGTATAAGGAACAAGTCACATTATTAATAAAGGGTGTATACAACACTAGCTTATTTGTTCATTTATGTTCTATGCAAACATGTTAAACAACTTCATTGATTTCCGTTTCTCATTTCTGTTTCCTCATTTCAGTTAGTTTTATAGCCATAACAAATTACATTTTCAGTTCAAAGTCAGTTTCTTTTTTTTTTTTTTCCCTGCTATTATTTTCCCTTAGGTTTCCAAAAGTTTGCTTCTGATTTTGCAGATAAGCATTCCTAACATTTAGGACCCTATTAACAGAAGTTCAGAACCAGAACACAACAAGCTTTTTGTGAAAAGGTGCACTATAAATATGAACAGAACCTTGACAGCTTTTTTTTTTTGTAGGAAAAAAAAAAAATCCCAGATGGAAACTACCTAATATTTCAGATGCACAACTGTGGTAATGACTACGTTTGCTTCTGTAAATTGGAGTCAAATGATGGTAATTTCCATTTTCATGTGATCAATCTTTCAAATTTGAAAGTCCACATTAGATAACTGCTTCAGTTCTTCAGAGTGAGCAAAGTAAATTACAAGAGAAGACTCCAAAATTGGTCTTTAGAGTAACCCTATAGTCACAGAGTAGCACCATGGGGTGTCCTCCGAGGTACTTAACTTTTGGCATGGATGTGTGTACAGCAAAGGAACAGGGCTTTTGTCTAATCCGCAGCATATATTTTATTTGCAGCTGATCCCTTTACTCCCTGTAATAGAAGCTAAATCTTCACACCTGACAGACCCTGACAAAGGCCTGGGGACCAAGCAGCATGCAGGCTTAGCCCCTTCCATCGTGGTCTGAAAAAGCCCTGGCAATCCAGTGTTTTCACATTAAACCTTCACAAGGGAGTACACTCCGAAAACCGCAGAGAGTTTTTAGTCTCCTTCTTCCTTTCCACAGTCAGACCTAAAACTGCTGTTGCCCCAGGACTCTGCATCTTTCGGACTCCTTCACGGGTCCTTTTTATCAAACCAGGTTGAAATGGGCCCCCTTATAAGCTTACAGCAACTGGGAACCTGAGCCAGAGAAGAACGGCAGTTAGTTATTAGCAAGTTCTTCCAAGGCAGCCTAAAGGGGATTGTCCACCAGTGTTTGAATATCTAGCTATCAATTCACTGCAGTTCTAGCAAGTAAGGGCGGGGCGGGGGGGGAAATCTAGTAAATGACTAACACATGTGCATAGAGCAGGACCTTAGCTCTAGATGTACTAATAACTGTGACTTTTTGTACAATTTTTTTTGGAAGAGGTCAGAGGAATTTAACAAACAAGGTACTACCAGGCTTCCTGTTACTTGTAATTACAAGAATGGGCAATCTTTCATTTTAATAGGTCACATAGTTTTGGTTTTTTTTCTCTTGCTAGCATTTCTTACAAGCAGACAACGATGTTAAGTTAAAAAAAAAAAAAAAAAAAAAAAAAAAGAAACCATTGCCATTTTAAACTTTTAGACTAAACATTAACACTGCTGGTATGCTAGCAGAAACTGGGATAAATCCTGCTCTATAAATCCTGCTCTAACTCCAAGAGTGCAAAGGCCCAGCCTAGCAGTAGCGTAACACATAATGAATGAGCTATCTGGAAAAGGTAGGAAAAGGACAGCAGGAGAAGAGGAGGCATTGCAGAGATGGGGAACAGTATGAAATCAAGTTCAAAGACTCATTGTACAGGGCTATCTACAAACCCTGTAGGTATGCACAACTACTACTGCTTTCCCCCAGCAGATCTAGGGGCAATAGAAATACAGAAAAAATTTGCTGTCAGCTGGAGTAGTCTCTTTTGGGAAGCTTTACTGTGGTCTACTGGCTGTCTTAGCTAATCCTTCCTTACTTTTTCCATGGAAGGTCTGTCTTTGCTAAGCAATGAGGTGGTAATCTGTTGCTCTAATTGTATATATCTTCTAGATGTCAACTGAATGTGCAATTTAAGAATGTAGATTGAGACTCAGAAAAAAGACATCAACTTTCCTGGAAAAAAAGTCTAGTTTTTATCTTTCTTTAAGGGTTGATATATTCTACAGACAGGCGAATACTAAGAGAATAACTGATGATCAGCTCAGTCTTTCCTTAGTAATTACCACAGAAATACTGAGTATGGATGCTTCAGATCACACTAAAGATCTTAAGTTCTTCCTGCTTCTATTAAGACACACTGATTGCTTCTGTTACTACTCTATATACATAGAGCTTCGTTACAGTTATATTTCACCATATATCAACATCTCCCCCAACAGATTATGCTGAAAAGCAGGGAGAAAATAAAACTAGGAACATAGCAATTGTTATACATTAAAGCAAACCGGATCTTGTTATCACAGTGTTCTGTACTTATAGCAAACTGGTAGAGAAAATATTTTGCAAACAATTATACTTCTAAAAAATATCATTGCTGAATACTGGTACTGAAACAATTATGAGAAAACATGTTACTGCTGTAAACAACTTTAAAAAATATCAACACTTTATGAGTAAGCCTTTAACAGTACATTTTTAAGAGGCTAACATTAAAATCCGCATCTCAAGGGGAATGAATAGCTCATAGGATTACTAGACAGCTCTATACAAAACCCTTCATTCTCGCACTCCCACCTCCAATGTGCAGCCACCTGGCCCTGGCAGAAGCCTCCACCTGACAGCCCTATGGAGAGGTATTCCCACCACACACAAGCATTACCACAAGTAATTAACAACTTTGTTTTCTGCATAAGCAGAATATTAAAAGACTGAAACATTATTTACTCAGCCCCCACTAAAGAAGAAAGCCCTGTTCCCTGCCTGGGTGTTTCAGATCTCCAGGCTGTGAGCACCAGCCTCCCTGCAGGGCCAGTGGCTGCACATTTCTGCTCCCAGCTGACTCCCATAGCTGGTCCTTGGCCCTGCAAAGGAGGCTACAGCCTGCTCAGCTTGTCCACACCATGAAATCAGGCTTCAAATCACGTTGGTCAGCTGCCAGAGGCTGGTTTAGGTGTCAGATCTCCAGTGGTTTGAGTGTGGATAGTGAGGGAGCTGTTGCCTGATCAGTGCAGCAGCAGGGTTTATGAGTACTGCACTTGCAGGGTCACTTTATCTAGTATCCTGTAATGGCAGGTTATTGTGCAATAGATAATTAATTTATCAGGGATGACAGAGGAAATGGTCACTCACAACTGACCTGAATAGCGTGCTGCAAGAGTGTGGGATGTGTGGGGCCAGGCTGACACCAGTAACCTCTGCAGATAGGGACTGCCCCCTGTCCTTGGTGGTTGTTGGCTCTCACTCTCTCATTAGCAGTTCTGTCGTGGACAGGATGAGATGGATGTGTCAGAGGTCTGGCTGAAGATGCTCCAGCATGACCCAGACTTGGGGCAGCTGCCTTCTATGTGAGAGGGACTAATGTCAGTAACGAGCCATTAAGCTGGAGTGGATTGTTTCTCATGGGTGTACCACCACTTTTCTGTGAGTGAGGCCTGCCCCTACTACCTCATCACTGGCCCTTCTTTCTATACCACTTTCTTTTTTAGTGCTGGATTTTTAGAATAAAGAGGCACGCAAACTCTGTGCTCTAAGGAGTACCAGGCTCTCTTCACACAAGTGCTGGGAACCCACTACCCTGCTGAGCATTTTACAACATGGCCCCATGCAACTTTGTCTGCCAAGAACAGCAGAGACAGCTGGTTTGGTTTTTACAGTGTCAGTACTGATTGCTTCCAACCGGAGAGGAGGCTCACCACCAGGGCTGAGCAGGAGCAGTGCGTTGCCTCTGCCTGCACAGTACACGCTGTCAGTAAATTGCAATTTACTAGCATTTAGGGCCTGATCCTACAAGGTGCTGAGCGCCATATGGCACACACAGAACAACCTCTTCCCACACACCTCCAAAGAAGTCAGCAGTTTCTAACTTTTACTTTTCAATGAAAAATACTGCTGGTATAATAGACTAAATTTTGTAATAAAAAGTGAAAGGTAGCAGCTAACACAGCACCATTTAAAGCTACATCTGGAATACAATCGCTGTTTAAAACCAATGGGGAAAAGCAAGTTATGGAGCATCAGAAGAGGGCTTAGAATGGAGACCTTTAAAAAAGAAGAATGTGCTATAAATAATAAACATCTATACAGTTGTACGTGATATAAAACAAATTCTATTTCAGTGCCTTGGTGGCATTAATAAACCTCTCAGCTTTATTCTCCTGGTTTATGAGATCGCCAGCACCTCTCTATGGAATTACATGCTTTTCTACCACAATGTAAAAAATCATTAAGACAGTTTTTCAATATTTTGTTATTGTTTGACCTACAGATTAATATGCCTCTCTAGAATTTGCATCTCCCCTATTGTCTTAGAACAAATTACAGCACAATAAATGCTGTCTGACTAGAGAGTATTGTGCAGCATTGTGCTACTTGCAGTATAGTTATGACTGGCTCCTGCATCAGCAAAAATGATTAGAATAAAAAAGTTAGGTTTTAGGAGGTCTGAGATTGCAATGAGGTTATAGATCAGAAGATATTTTCTTGCACTAGTGCCCTTGGGCTTGGGAAAACAATCTGGCTGTTAAATGTTAATTGCTAAATTAGTGAAGCCTAAGCCAAATGGAGGCGGGTTCTTCAGGCTGGAATGACTATGTTCACGAAAAGAAAACGATCAAGGAGAGCTCTGTAAAACATTTTCTTCAAAATTTGAAAGAACACAAAATTACCTACATTCAGTATCAATCCAGACTGCATTCACAGACAGGTTTGCTTCTTTTCATTACTCTCACTTAGGGGAAAATTTTAGGAGTGCTTTATAGTTCTGCACTGAATCAGGAAAAATTTGCTGTTTCACCTGGGTTTCATGTGAAACCCAGTAAACTTTACTTCCTCTGATTTAGCTGTTGCTTAGAAAATGTGATACTTTGTATGTCAAAATCATTTTCAGCCTGAGGATTGTCAAATAACAGTTAGGAATTCTAGGAAGGGGAGACAAGTAAGTGAGAGCCTGGGAAGAAGTGATGAATAACCGGGATTGTTTGGGGGAAAGAAGCAGTGCAGGAAGGAAGCCCAGGGTGTTTATGTGAGCAGAGGAACTGGAACAAAAGCCAGGAGAGCTGGGAGAAGTTAGTCAGCGGAGCAGCAGGAGGAAAGAGAGAAATATTAGGGATTCTGTGAAAGGAAGAAAAAGGTGACAGTACCAGAGACTGTGTGCAAGAAGCAAAGGCAACTTGCACTTAGGAATCGGGTACCTGTCAGAGAGTTTTTGTGAGAGAGTGATGCGCCAGCTGTAGTAGTGGGAGAGGACTATTGCCACTAGGGACCAGATGCCTGGGGAAAGTGATGAGGAAGAAGCAACACAACTATGTTTTGAGCCAAAATAAGTCTATAAAAAGAAAATAAAATCAAAAAAGCTTTAAACAATAACAGAGGCAGCAAGCAGGATGGCATTAAGCTATTTGCTAATTGTAGATCTCCCTTTTGTGCTATAGTTGAGATATAGAAATAATAAGGAGAGTCGCTGAAAAATTAAACACAAAACAAGAAAATGAAACATGTATGGATACACAACAGTCCTTAACTACACGTGTTTAACGATCATAAGAATTTATGTATACTGCACGCAGCTACAGTCATGCTCATGGGATGAATGATTTTCACAAAATAAAAACAGCTGTGGGGAAATTTTCTCAAACTGTAATAGTAACAATAAAAGCAGTAAAATTAAAAGATGTACCTTAAAATATTATTCAAGTTGACAGCCCATATGCAACTATCTTTTTATACCAGATACAGCTCAATTAAAATGCAATTATAAGTACAATATTTGCTCCATATTTTGTGCATGCTCTCAGAATAGCACCGAATACTCTAATATAAGTTTATCTTTTTAATGAGCTTTGGGTTATTCCATGAACATGTGTATCTTAATAAGGACTGTGCATTATACCCTCTATGGGACACTGAATAATGGTTCAATGTAGAGATGGCAAATAACTTGGACGGAGTGAAAGAAAGAAAAGTGGAATAAGAATGGTGAAAATTTACATATAATAAAGTTTCCCAGCAATGCGGTGGTGGGAAGCAAAGGTCTGAAGAGAGGGGAGTTCCATTCCAGAGGTCCTCAGAGGCAAAGAAAAGTCTGATTCCTTTCTACACCAGGCTTGGCAATGAAAATTATTTTCCTGCTCGCCAAAGTCTCTGAAATTTCTAAAATTCCCCATTCCTCCCTGAGATGAACCTAGACCAGTTGAGGTGAAGCAACATGGAGGACTTCAGGCAATCTCCTTGCACCAAGGACATAAATGTCACTCTTCTACTGACTGACATTCACACACTTTAGTGAGTAACTAAATCTGAAGGATATTGGTAATTCGGGGGTTTAACACTTTCCTATTGAAGTTAGTCAGTCTTGCATACATTGTACACATTTCAGGGCCACTGAGAAAGGTTGTAAAACAGCAGGCAGGGTCACCTATGGAGCAGGTCATCAAAGTCTAACTCCTTGCTTTGCGAAATTCTGACTTGATTCTTAGATCTTACAACTCCGATGCTTGTCCTAATAATTTGTTAATTGTGAGGTTGTTCACTTCTACCTGTTTTCCTTCCTTCCTTCCTTCCTTCCTTCCTTCCTTTCTTTCTTTCTTTCTTTCTTTCTTTCTTTCTTTCTCCCTCTTCCACTGATTTTTAAAGCTCGTAGATTTTTTCTCAGTAAACTGCTACATTTTGATGAAAAAAAATATAATTTTGTCTTAAAAATCAACCATCTAAAATAATTATGATCATTATGAAGAATATCCTCAGTAGCAACTGCAGGAAATACCACTGTGATATATCACAATTATTTCTGTCTTTTTCTCTTTTTTTTTTTTTTTGGAAAATACATAGGGAACAAGATACCTTGCACACCCTTGTTACAGTAACTGTCAGTAAAGGTTAACCTTTTGAGGACAGTCATTGCCTGTGTGTCATGAATTTTTAACTATCCTTTCTTTTTGTAGTAGTTCTGATCCTTTCTTTGTCTTTGTTTCCATCATTATGCCATTATTATAATCCCACTGAGGCCTTCTCAAGTAGAATTAGAACAGCACTTAATTACTGGAATTAGAAATGACAAATATCACAGTTTTTATCCGGTTGATCTTATCTAAGCTCTTCTGTGTATGAACTTGAATAATCTTGAATCAATGACTTCTTCTAACATTTTCCAAAGACTTAAAGAACGTTGGGTTTTTTTCTCCTCTGTGCTTACTTTCTCCTTCTTTGTTCAAAGAAAGACCTTTTTGACAGCATGTGCATTAGCTGTCAACTTTGTCTAAGTCTGCATTACTTGGTATCCAATTCTTCATTACTTGGTCTCTTCATTTTTTCCAGCCTTCCATCATTAATTCCTCATTTTCAACTTGCAACTAACAATGGTTCATCCATCTACAATAAAATCACCCCAAGTCTTTACTTAGAGTCTCTCATAATTCTTCTTATTTAATTCATGCCTATCTGGAACATTTTCTTTAGCTCTGAAGTTGGCTTACTTGGTCTGATTGGTTGCAAGTTTAAGCAAATATAGGAAGATTCATTTTCATCATTGTTGCATTTGATGCTCAGTTGGGTAAACATGGCTTGAATATGGAAATACCTGAGTCCTTATCTAAACCAGGCTCTGTGCATTATTCTTTGATACTGAAATTGTGTATGAGAGAAAAAATACAGCACTGCCCTAAACAGTTTGGGTTGGTTTTTTTTTTTTTGTATTAGGCATTTCTCACCCTACTGCTTTCCATTCTTAAGTTGTCCATCCAGCATCTCTGGCATTAGCATGCAGTGATGCTATCTATTATTGTAAAGAAAATAACAGCAAAGTATTCTAAGTCTCTTCAAAGGAGAGAAATAAAATTTTAAAAAAAATCCTCTGTGGTGAGGCTAAGTATAATATGGAGATAAACCCAGAATCTCAAAGGTTGAAACAGACTTCCTACTTTTAGATACCAGGGGGCCTGTCCAAATGACTCTGAGCACAACAGTAGGTCATAATTTATAGCATCTGAATTGCTTTAACATGCTGAAAAGCAGAGATGCCTGAGCAGATGTGTTGCATCTGTATTGTGTATTATTTCTGCTATTTTAAAACAGTTGCATTACAAACACAACTATGAAAATAGTCTGACTTTTTTTTCCTAAATGCTTCCAGTCATGCATATGTTTATTTCTTCTCAAAGGATTCTCTGAGGAATACCATAATTAGCCTTGTACTGAAATATTGTCTGTGTAACCCATTGTTTAGGAACAAAGAATAATTTGAAGATACTCTTACCCAAAAGTTTCACTTTCCTTTTGCTCTGGTCAGTATGAACAGCTCTAGAGTTTGTCTTCCTCTCATTTGGCATGCTGTAAACTTCACAAAGTGTTAATTTAACAACTGTCAAATCAAGTGATTGTTAGAGAGAGGAACTATACAGAGTACTGTGAATTATACTGTAGTGTTCTTCATAGTGATTTCTCTTCCATTTAGTTTTGCAAATATCTATGTGATTTCCAATCCAGTGCATCATTTTTTCCCAGTTTCAGGAGCCATTTCTCCCTTGCTTCTAGACTTTTAAGATCTCCTCCCCGCAAAGAGTACTTAAAAGTAGCAGTCTCTCTTTGGTGGGACTCTAGTGTTTCCATAACTACTTTCCCTGTTGTTTTAGTTTAGTTTATCACTTCATGCATCCCAAATTCTGTTGCAGTCCAAGGCACACAAAATATTGAAAATAAATAGCTATAGTTTAGAAGATATTCACATATATGTAAGATAGGCAGGTGAGAAACACCCTCATGTAACTTGCTTATGAGTGATGAGCAAATATAAAACGGTGGCAGAAAGTATCTGGTGTAAAGAATTAATCATATAAGAAAGGATGTTTCAATGAGCAGGTCATTAGCTGAAGGTCTGGTTCCAGCTCTCCCTCCATCGCAGTCACAGTTCTATTTAGGTATCTAACTCACTGATTTCAAAGGGAATTAGGTACCCAAATACCATTGCAGATATTGGTCTGAGACTTTCTTTTTTTCAATTATTGAGCTATAAAATGGGAAAATAGTACTTCCCTTGCTTCTCATGAAGTTACACATGAGTATTGTAAGGATGAGTAGAGTGGAGAATATGAACTGCTCAGATACTACAGTAAAGGGAGTTGTAAAAAAAGCCTAAAATAGAAAGAAAATTATAAGAGTAGATCATGACAGTCTGGTGAAATGGAAAAAGGCAGTGAGGGATTGACATGAACCTGGGAAAAAGGTCTGGAAAAGCTGACGGATTACGAATCAAAGAAGATCCTGTGATATGGAAAAAAATTTAAAAGACTAGGGAATGCATCTGAACTTCTGGCTTCTTATCCAAAATAACCCAAATAATATCCCAAACCACTCCCAAACTACAGAAGTTTTTCTCTGCCTATTCCTAGTTTTAGTGAATAGATGTTTGCATCAATAATACTGCTTTTTGTTCTACATCAACATATTCAAGTATGAAATCATATTACAATGGGAAATTCCCATTAAAGGATCCCATTCTAAAATGAAAACATTATTATTTTCATTTCTTTCTATCTCAAAATCTTTTGTATGTGAATATATTCTAATAAATGTGTATATTTGTGTATGAAAGAGACATTTGTGAGAGACAGAGAACATTTCCTCTGCATTTTGTGGAAAACGAGGAATTCATTCTTCGGCTATAATGTATTTCCATTCTCACACATAATTGGCAATTTGTGCACATATTTGAAATTAATTTTCAAAGTATACGTGTCAGCTTGTAAAGTTACACGAAGAGAATTTGCACTTCTATATCAAAATTAAAATGCACTTAATTGTTGGGAAATATTTTCATCAAGTTTAGACTAAGGAACTTTTCTATGAATATTCACAGGAAGTTACTAATGTATTTGTAATGCAGTGCATAAAAATAATAAGATTTAGATCATGTGTTTCATTGGTAGCATATCCAATTTGAAAGTGAGGGTACATTTTAATCAAACAAGTATGGAACGGGTTGAAATTCTTTTCCTTTGGCCAGATGTGCAAAACTCTTGGAAATTTTTTCAAGAAGGCTTTTATCAAAGCAACCAAAGTTTCTGCTACAGCTTTATTTTGGAGGAAGGGTTTTGGCTGTAAGTTGTGTAATACTGAAGGAAGAAACACTGAAATATGGAGATAGGAATGTTTCTTTAAGAGGTAGGGTGAATTTCAAAGCAAATACAGGTCCCACAAAAGAAGCATGCTTTAGGTTTATATATGAGCCTGACAGGGCAGTATAGTCATCTATGATGACCAAGACACAATGATTCATACAGAAAACTACTGAGATATCTCTTTTTTAGAGAGGGTACAGAGGGTCATCGAGAAAGGAAGACAGAGGGATTTTACTTACACTTGTCCCTGCAGTTCTCCCTTTAGGAGTGAGGATGGGGACATCAGGACATTATCTCTGCCTAAGTTCTCACTAGGTATTGTGCGTTTGTCTTTAGAAGTTTGAAAATACAGTGCCAGGAACAACTTGGCCTAAAAGTGTTTGTGTTTAATTTCTGGTATGTACACAACAGTATTTTTGGTCTGCTATTACCAGCAAAAAGATCCTGTGAAAAATCAGTCTAAAATTGTGTTATACATTCTTTTCCTAATTCTGTACTGCTCAGTCATTTACAGGTTGTCAGCAATATGGCAATCTGTTTTTAAAGGACTTCATAAGGTGTTGTGGATTTAACAAGAGAGATACTTACATCTAAAGAACAGAGAAGCATTATCAAAGTTCTCCAAGTCCTTTGGAGGATTTCGTGAGATCATGCATGGCAGTTTGTCATTGTTGCATGTCAGCCATCAAGCACTGCTCTTGTATTGTTTTGGCTATTAACATAACAGCTTCCAGAGCCAATTTATAATCTAAAATAATTCACAAAGCAGCAGTGCTTTGTACCATAAAAATAGATGCCAGAGATAATTGGGCAAGGTGGTGTCATGTCACATGTGTGCAGTTCATTAATTAACTGCTTGAAACTGCTATAAAATAATAGCCATGTCATCAAGATGAAACTACAAAAGTGCAAATAAAATAAAAGTGCACTAAGAAAGAAAACAGAGCAGCTGTTATTAAAATATCCTCAAGTTACTGTTCATTTTTACTGCCCGCTTCTCTGGTCTTTTTGGTGCCAAACCTGAACCTAAACTGGTACCCCAAAGACCTTTAGTTTATATTGCTTCTGGCGAGGGCCCTCTCCTCTGTGCAGAATACAGAATCAATTTGAATTTACACTATCGTGTTTTAAGTGCACAGTGAACCTGATCCACAACTGTGCCAAGTTCACATTTGTAGATAATGAAAAATGTGCCTGAAAGTTGAATGGCAACCTTCACCAAATATGACAGGGCAAGTCTGGCAGTTTATTCTTTTGAGGTCCTTTCTCTGAGCTCAGTTTTAATTTTTGCAGAGCAGTTACAAAGTTTTCTTGCCTGTAGATTAATTTTGTGAATGAATTCACAGTGAGCATTCACATTGCTAAACTGCTTCAGTACTCAAATCAAGAAAATCCAAGATCTCTACAGCCTGGTTTTGCACTCCTAATGCTGAATGTTGAAACAACCACTGCAGAATCTACAGCAGCCCAAAGACTGCTCCAAAAATGCAGAGGCAGCAAAACCCCACAGGGGCTCAGGTCCATGTCTCTCATGTCTTAGTACCCCACTCACAGATCCTGACATAATCCTTCTCAGGTTAATCGTTAATACTGAACTTTGTATGCTGGAATGATGCCTCCTGCCTCTAGAGTCTGTGTTTGTCAGGGTTAATCTTTGGTCGGCTATTTATGGAAGTTTACCAGCTGTTTTAAAAAGAATAGCTGGAGTCAGAGTCTATGAAGAAGGACTAATTTTTGATTAGCTTTTCCTACACATTATAAAATATTATAAAATATTATAAATAAACATTAAAGATGGAGTACAGTTGAACCTTAATAGCTACGCATGGACATGAATTCCAGACTAGTATAGAGATGATTTCTATTTATATAGCATAGCCAATGCACTGACTGTGTTTAGGAGCAGTAGAACTCATATTTATCCAGAACGCTCTGAAGGGTTTGGGTACAGGCACTGGTTTTTGTACAGAGTGTGCTCTGCCCAGGACTGCCCTGGGGAAGGAGCAGCCTGATGCTTCTCATCATCAGAACTTTTTGGAGTCTGTCATCAAGAGTAAGAGCACTGACACCAGTGGATTTTGCCAGTGTAAAAGACAAGTAATACTGGCAAAGAGGAATCACACACACACCACCTACACAGTGATTCCTGATCTCGACTACACATCATGTTTCTATTTGTTAACAAATTCTTATAAAAGAATCTAATCAAAGATTTGTAGCATATATGAGGCCTTAAGAACAAAGCACTCTATTTTATTTTTTTTTAATTCACTATTAACTTGAATCATTTGGATTAACAGAAGGGAAACGAATCTACAGTGACACATGATGATCTGAGAGTGATTATGCAGTACATGTTAAAGAAAAGTAGATAAGTGGGTTGTTAGAATTATTACATGTATTACTAAATGAGACCTGGCACTGAATGATGAAAATGAGAATATCTGAGTAAGCAACAATGATGAATTTCTCAGAATTATACCATGCTTTAGCCTGTTTGATCTCTTTTTAGCTTCAAATTTAGCTTTGTAGAGTAATGCTGCATGAGGCAACCCATCATACCTATTATTGAATATTTTGGGAGAAAATAAAGTAGGCATAATAGGAGCCAAGGTTTTTCAGTGATTGTTCACGAGCTTAAAGAGATGAAATATTTCATTGTCAGTGCTTATTCCACACCTGACATTTCTCATATTTGATCAGTTAATGGTTATTGCCCACCATCCTACTTTAAAAGGTCAGATAAAAAAGGGTTGTTAAGTCTCTTTCAATTGAGAGACATACTGGAAAAACCTGTTCACATCTATATATCTCTCTTTTGAGAGGCATAGATATCAATATTAGCACTTATCAAGAACATACTTAAGATAATACTAGCAACATGTCTGGATGCTCTCCAAAGAAAGATCTATGATGTCAGATTACCACATGTAATATTTTGCTCTAACTCATTTGAGTTAGATTAAGGTACTGAATTCAACTACGGATATTTCTTTTGAGCTCATTCATTACAGAGGCCGTTCTAGACAGACTATTATTTCTAACAGAGCTAGAAAAGAAAAGGCTTTCCCAAAATTACAGAAATTTTCCCAAGAAACAGTTGATGAATGTATTTGGTGGTTTTCCAGTTGTAGAGTGCTGCATTTTGTGCTAAAATGAATACAATGAATATATTTTTAAACACCTACTTTGGCCCACATGCATGGATGTTAAGCTCTTCAGAGTTCACAAGTCTGCACAAGTGCTGAGAGCCTTTATCTCCCCCTAGCTTCTTCCCAAAACCTCAAGCACAGAAAACAAACAAAAATCTTGGAACCAAGTGAGCATGCACGTTAACTCTCACAATTCAATTGCTTTTCGTGCAAGTCATCTCTCATATTCATTTATAATCTAGCTATTTCCGTTCAGAGAAACATTCATATTTATTGGTAAAAGAATTCCTGGTGTCATAGATTTGTCAGAAAAGCATTTTGCTCTCACTGCCAGCCTTTTCACAATTTTCTGAGTAACTCTAATTGACTGGGTTTCCTTGTGGCTTTGGCAGAATAGCTGCCCTAGTCTGGATCCAAAAGACCCAGTATTGCTGTTTAACTCTAGATTCTAATCAGAATAGGCTAAATCAGCTATGAAATAAAAACTAAAGTAATTCTCAAAATACACAAACAATGGTAATGACTATCTAAACCAGAAATACAGCATTTGTTGGTCAGTTAGATGAAGCAGAGCTTTTTGTGAGGCACAGGGCAGGACACCACAGGTTATTCTCTGCTTTCATTGTCTTTGTGGATCCCATCAGATCCCACCTGTGTATACATCAGTCTCTGATGCCCTTTCAGAGAGGAAATTACATTTGCTTACCTTCTTTTGAAGCTCATTTCAGTCATAAGGTTCATTGTTAAGCATCAGTATTGTATGAAAAACTCCTTAGTGTTGCTGTTGCTGTTATTCCCACGAGGACCTTAAGTATACTGTCTTAGTCAATTCTGAAGTGTTACTGCACTGCATGTTAAACTGGTAAGGTACAAACCTCCTCAGATTTGTTAAGTTTTGACCCAGGTAGGGTTTTAATCTATATCTCTACCCAAAAGTAGTGTGTAGGAAGTGTAAATACTTGGAAACATGCAGTGAACATGGGAGTATTACAGAATATTGTGCAAGCTCTGAGTTCAGCAGAATTTGCATGCATACTGTGGGACTTGTGTTGTAGTTCCTCAGCTGAGACACCAACTCCTTTAAGCTGCAGACAGACCTTTATTTTATGAATATAAATAAAATGGTAAATTCTCACACTGCATTAGAAATTTTCCATGTATGACCTGCTACCTACATATTCATGGATGATTCCACCCACTGTTAACATCTAAGTCCTTCTGGAGAGAGAAAATGGCTATCACTTTGCACTAATAGGATTAAGAAAGTTGCTTTTTAAAAGCAAAATTGAAGAAAAAGGTGAAGAAGTCAATTTGTAGTATTAGCACAATTTTATTATACTTCATTATTTTATCTCTCTCCATGATGTCTCCTCTCATCTATCTCCTTTCTCAACCAAATAGGTGTAATTGTTCTAATCTCTTCTTACAAGAAATCTTTTCTTTTAGCTGTCCTTCACTGGTACTTTTCTTGCAATATCTATTTTTAAGATAGGATAACCAAAAGTGAACACAGCACCGGAGGTAAGTACCTTCATTTTATATACTGGCATGTATAATGTTTTTCAGGCTCATACAGGATGTAAGTCACACATTTCCTCTTGTTCATTTTTCAAAATTCAGTCACTTCAGGACTTCAGATGTTCAGAAAAGTGTAGAGGTAATGGATTATCCCCAGCTCTACCAAAGGGCTTACTGAGAGATAGATAAATCATGATCAACAGAAACAGACTTGGTCTATCTGCCTTTTTTTTTTCCCTATGAATTTGAATAGAGCTTTTAGCAACTTAGAATGTATGTATAAATGCCAAAACCAAAACAATAGTAATGTGAGATTATAAATATTTCATTTAATTGTTGTTTTATTCGAAATATATTCATCTGCAAGAGAAATTTTGCTTCCATTAACACCATCGCTTTCCTTTGCAGATGTAGGGCACATGCACATGCCTCTGCACAATGAAGTGTGGTCCAAAGGCACATAAGTCACTACCAGCCTGCCCCAACCTACATTAACAAGTCACTGTTGTGCAGCTTACTATAACTTTCAGAAAGCAGCCACAGTTTAGAAATACCTTTGCTTTCTGGTTAGGTCTTACTGGCCCACGTACATGACATTGATGAAGTTAAATATTTCTAATTCTGACACTCAGACACTCATCAGGCATTTCTCACTTAAATATGCTTCATTGCAAAGAGTCCTGACCCCAGGCCACAGACCAGGTATTGGGTATCTTCCACTTTGCTGTAACAGCTCAGCTTTGAAAATCAATGAACTTCCAACTTTCACTGTCTTCCTGTGAATCCTTCTCCAAATCTTCATACTACAGCATGCTCTGATGTCTCCCAGGAGACTGTGTTTGAGCTGAAAAGTCCTGCGTTACTTGGAAGCCCATCTGTAATGTATTGCAATTCCACGATGCATTAGCAGAGTATTGCTTTCTGGACAATGAATGAGGCAGCTGTTAGGAATGTCAATTTCATTTAGTCCTTATTCTGTAGCTGGTCCTACAAATGCAGGTGTGAAGCCTAACCCGGGTCTAACTGAAACCAAAGGTAAGGTTTTTTCCATGAAATATGAGTAATGGTTCACTGAGAGGCTGAATACAATGCATATGGCACAAGGCTCCCATAAAATACTACTCATAATAAACATCATGTGAAAGATGCTGGAGTGAAAAAGATTAGTTCATCAGTTGTGAGCCAATGTAAAAGGCAATCAAAATTAAAAGGGAGATTTCACAAGAAAGTATCCCAATTCAATCATACAGAACAGCATACTAGGCAAATAGGACATCATGATGTTTGCTCAAACCCAGGATCTAGAGCCATGTATAGTATGATCCCATGCAGCAGGAATTTCCCACTTGTTTCTCTGTACTTCTTAACCATGGAGCCCACAGCCTAACTCCTAATCAAAGGATCCTCTTGACCTGACATGCTGCTTTCTCTTTGTCATTGTAAATCTCTCAGCATACATGCTAATCTTTAAACAATTAATAACCATCTAAAGCTTCACCTCAGCCTCTGTGGGTGATTGGATTTGTTCACTTTAATCTATATTGCTGTCCAGCTTCTGTCTCAAATTCCCTGTGCTTATTCTGTCATCTTTTCTTTACAATTTGAGCCCATATATCCCACTGGTACTATTCGTCTTGGTTCACACTGAATGATGATCTCAGCATCACATTCTTCTTGCCCAGCTCTTTTTCTCCAATGCAAAACAAAACAAGACAAAAATCCCTTTTTTTCTATTAGGTTTGTGACAAATAAACAATAGAACAGTTGGCGGTATACTTTCTTTCTGGCAAACATCAAGAAAGTGGGTGCTTGTCAGAGCTTTTGAGTAACAAGTTATCTGTCACACTTTCAATAATAACCCTGATTTCCATAAATGAGGCAAATGCATCTCATTTTTAAGTGAGCTGTATTAAGAAATCCACTGGTTGAGACCTTGTGGCACATAAAGAAGAAAGTAAAAAGGTGGCTGTAGTAGTTTGTGATCCAATTCAGAATAAATTCAATCTTCTGTGTAGTTCAGATGAAAGAAATATGCTCTGTGTTCATTATCTCATCCCTACTCATAGTTGAGCACATCATCTGGAAAGGGTGCCACATGTAAGCATATCACACTCTATTTTATACAAACACAGTACACAGGGCTGTTTGACATTAATTGGATCCACCCAATCCTCACATGGAGGCCAATTTGGCACAAAGAAAATTTGTGCACTTTTCACATGCAAGACTGGAATTCTACATCAAGTTGATACAAACAACATTCACTAATTAGCAGCTTCTGCATTGTCACCTCCAAGATAAAAGTTGCCAAGTGCCCACCCTCTTGTTTCAAATTACTCTTTGGCAGGCAGTGTTACAGGCAACATAAAAACAAAACCCCCCTCCAAATTGCTCCAAGGTGACTTGTACCTAGAGCTCAGCAAAACTGCCAGTTTAGACTACAGGGAATCTCCATATGATGCCCTCATCACTTCTACCTTGCAGAATTCACTTTAAATTAAAATAGAAAGTGAAGGAGACGTGCATATGAACTAAAGCTTAACTAGCCAGTTTTATTTTAAGTAGTGCAAAGTAATAGCTCTGTAAAGGACAGGGCTACTGTAAAACAGTTTCAGATTACTATACTTTACATATAAAACAAACCAGAAAGAACAAAGTTAATTAGTTTGCAAAGACAGAGGCATGTTAGTTACTCAATAAACATTCCCTGAAATAATGTTCATGCAGACCTTTTGACATATCATATGAAACAAAATGCAAAAAATACCATCATTAGCAAGAGATTCTAAATATAGTGATATCATGTGTTCTCTTAGTTCATCATTTCATATCCCTTCTCTCAAAATTCTTTCCTTCAATGGACAAATTATGATGAGTCCTGAAAACTTCCCTGGAAAAAAGCATATACAAAATATTGCTCAGAAAGGACAAAAATGGGAGTAATATAAAGGTCATTGCTTATTCTCCATCTTAATTGTAATCTACTTGTAGAAGCAGGGAGATTCTACCTTTTTAATGACTGTGTAGTAGCTAAACAATGGTATCGTATTCTGTGACTGGCATTTTTATATGCGATAGCCTTCATCATTAAGTCACACGGAAATGCTACTACCAACTCAGAAACTACAGAAACAAGGAGAAAGCTACGCTTCCTCGCATGGTCACTGCTTGTGTACACCAGCATCAGCTACATTCCTTCCCTAATAAGACAAAGCAAAAAGGCACTCATCTGACAGAAACTGCAGGCAGAAGTACAGGCATAAAAAGTTCAAACACATGCAGATACTTCAAAGGAAAATTCTATTTCAGGAATCAATATCTTATATAGACATCTTTATCAGGCTTTTTTTTTATTTTTATTTTTTGATAAATTTACTATTCTGAAAAATCTGTGGAGATTCTGTATGTCTTTCCAACATGTTATCAAAAGGTAACTTCGGTTCCATTATACATGGTAATTTCACTATGCTTTGGAAAAGGAGAAAAAAACAACAACAAAAAATAGTCATGGTGAAAATGAGATTATATGGGTATATTAAAATGTTGATGTCTCCATACCCAGAGATATTGGTAAGAAATCAGAAATGAGTTGAGGTTGACTCATTAAGGAAAATGGACTTATGCAAAACAGAAGAAGAGTCCAGAACATCCACAGAGGATATTCTGCTTTCCACTGAAGAGTCTCTCCTTGGACATGCTCATGCTTATATCTTTTGTCTTTTTCAACTGACTTTTACTTCAAGGGCAATTCTGAATGCTCATAAGCTTTCAATAGTTCACTTACAGATATATTTTTTCCTAATGAAGGTAAAATTAGCTATATTTAAAGTTTTAACTGATAAGGATGTCCTTTGTTAACCTGACTCAAAGTTAGTCCTATGCAGCTTTAACAAGGTAAGCAAGTGAGGACCTGGGTTCTTTCATGGCTACCAGGGAAGGAGGATAGTTTCCCAGGGGGTTTCTACAGCCTTACCCTGACAACCAGACAATGTAGGTGCTATTAGCTGTGACCCACCCACCTATGATAAAGGTGCCTCACTTCACACCATCAGTGTATGCCAGCTGTTTTCTAAATCTGGACACTGATAAATGTCTAGATATAGTTATCTACCTACTCCCTTGAAATTCTCTAGATGTGTTTTTAAATGTGTGCGTTTGCATAAGTACGTATCGCATAGCTAAATACATAGCAATAGTTCTGTACTACTGATTTTGTTATTCAGAGATGGAAAACAATTGACCAAATAATTTATATTTTTATGTGGTGTATGAATAAGTGGTGAGAGGAATGGATGGATACGTCGGTGGGTGGGTGGATTCATGAATAGATGGGCAGATACCACACAATGTACATTTCTGTGTGTAAGTAAAATAATATTGAATTGCCTTCTTAAGGGAAAAATAGAAGAAATGGACTATATGTCTTCTATCTTCAACCAATAACAAAAGCCTTAAATGAAGTAATCTCTACAAATGTAGTGAAAACAATAATAAAATGACATATTTAACCTAAAAATCTCCATGATCTTAACAGACCTTGATTAATCCAGCCTCCTAGCTTTACTTCTTTGCTCCACTGCACTTTTATTCCCTACTGTTTCATGAGGGAACTTAGGTTTGATTTTCAGCACCTGACCCAACAAACACTTCCCAGAGAGAAAGCCATTCCATCAATATGGAAGAAATACAATAAAGCCAAGAAGGAAGATGGATGATCTGTCAAGCAATGAGAGTCTTTTCTCCGCTGGGAGAGTGTACCACTTCCATAGTACTCCCCATCCCTTCCTGATCAGGGAGTTGGTGTCTGGGTCACATGAATCCAGTGTTATTTACTATAAAGAATAATAATAGGTATTAATCTCATGTGATTAATGCATATGCAATCTCACATCATATTTATTAGAAGTGCAAATCATGAATTTCTAGCCTAATAAGAAAGATTAATTGAATCAAGTGTTTAATTTCCTCTCTTCAAATCATATCTTGATGATTCATGAATTCCATAGCAAAGTCATTTACATTATCGTATCATCAGGAAATATAGTTAATTGTTAGAAAGATAAGATTAGGAGGCTAAATCCTTAAATTTCAAAAGACCCTGTGTTTTTTTCAAATGCGAGCTGACCAAGACAAAACATTTGATCCTATCAGAAAAGCAATATCACTTGTATTTTCTATAATGTGAAAGTTTGGCTTTTTCAAACCACTCTGACACTACACTGAAGTCTTCTTGTTCTTGTACTGTGCACACCAGGAAGTTTAAAATGTTAAATAATCTCTGAAACTGCCCTAGAAACTCAAGTTAGCTTATTAAAGTTTTTTTTTTTCCCCACGTTTGAAAAACTTCTTTGTTTCACTAAGGGCAAATCTCTTGTGTTTTGTAACGTTGTTATTGAACAAGTTTAATGATTTGCTGAGGACCTCATCTAGCGGCATTACCCAGCAACATGAGATTAGAAACGTATGGTGATGTAGGCTCTCCTAGAATAAATGAAAATATTTTATTCAGCTACCAAGAAGGGTCTCCTGAGATCAAATTAGAAGCTAGCTGTGAAGGGAGATGTTTAGGCATGCTCTGGAATTATTTATCAGCATTTTCTGCTTGTGTGAGAATAAGCAGACATTAAGTTTAAATTAAACAAAGGAGAAAGAAAACAAGGTTTTTTAAGTAATTTGACTGCTAATGATATTTCTGAATTATTCTCAGTTTAATAGTTTAAGTAATTTGCAATGATAATAATTGTTCCTGCTAAAGCTCCAATAGTGTCAATTCTATCCTTGCTGAAATTAACTTTCCTCGAGACCTTTAATGGACAAGTAATTGCAAATTTATGGTGGGCTTTGTTAATTTTAAATTTGTTTTCTTCTTGACATTTCTTTTAATTTAATTTAATTTTATTACATTCATCAACAACTAGAGAAACTGACTTAAAAGTCCATTAAAAAAGAATAAATGTTTGGAGTTTTTATATTGCACTTGTTTATCTTTATTTATAATGAGTCTATGCTTCCAGATAGAACAGAGGCAGTTTAATTATTACTTTTTAACAGTAATGTGTGCTTTCCTCACACTCTTTCAAGATAAATATGTTTTAAATTCTTCTCACCCAGCTAGAAACTGTTATTGTGATTTTATTACTCAGGTGCTAAAAGATGCCCTGCAAAATATTTGGAAAACTATGAATGTGTTTAAATGGAATACTCAGGGGACTAAACTTAAGCATTATTAAGCCTGTAAGACAAACCAGTAGAGAGGACAGTTGATCCCTAAAGGAAAATAATAATATAATATATATCACAGATACTCATCATGATTGAAATGCAACTCTGGGAAAAATCTTGCAATAAAAATTTCACCCCACACTTGTCCACAGAGGACACAGCTCAGAGTTGTAGTTTGCTGATATTATCAAGCACACCACCGATAAAATGGTATTTATTTGAGCTTCTCAGGGAGTTTCCATGGTCAGGATTTGCTGATTTGTCCAGCCAGGATGTTCCTTAGGATTGTGGCAACTCACATACGGCTGTAAGGGCCTGGAGATATCTGGCAGGCCACAGCAAGCCCTGCAGAGGGTCCCCTGGAAGTAGGTACAATGTCTTCTACTGCGGGAGTGTGAGATGATTTGAGCGCTGCTCTCCTTGTCCTCTCCAGCCATGGGTTAAGGTGCTCATGTTCTGTGCCTTTTTTTACAGAGAATCTACCACTGGATGAAACAGCCTTCCCAATCACATAGAGGTATATAATTTTGCTCATGTGTATGCAAATAGCAGTAGAGGAAAGGAGACATCTCTGATACATGTAAATATTGCATGACATGGCAAGTGATTTGTTATACAGTTTCTCAGGTTACTGTTACCTTGCTGTAGTGTCATTTTGGTTCTGGCCATGGATTAGGATGGGTTGTGCACTCCAATAAAATGACGAGACTGTCCTTTCTCCCAAAAACTTGCAGTCTGACACTGGTGAAGGTATGAGAAAGATGTTTATTTGCTCCATAAAGCAATGTGCTATTAGAAGCTGTATGATATCTTCAATGTCTTTTCTTATGCCTGATTTCAGCTCCTAACAAATGTCCACTGCTAATTTACAACCATCTGAAAATGAAGGTATGTACCGCAAAAACTGACAGTCCCTCACACACTGATATAACAGAATGAACAGACTCCCACTTGTTCTTGAACTCTCCATTTTATAAGGGAGAAAAGGAGAAACATTTCTTGGCTCAACATCTCCTCCTCTGCATTTCTGCCAAACGAAATGCTTGACAAGTGCAATTTTACAGCACATGCTTGATGTGAACATAATGTCACCATGTTTGGCATTAACAACAACAAAAAAAAAAGTTACTTGGAAAAAAAAAGGTAGCAAAAAATTTTTGGTTTCTTGCATGTCCTTGCAGTTTTCTTCCTGCTCTCATTTTGTTTTCAGATTTCATTGAAACAAAAGTTTAGTATGTCAGAAAAGTAAGGATACTTTGTGGCTTCTGCTGAAAGTGCAGCAAGCTGGTAACAATTGCAGGCTGTGGCACAGGTGACCATAGAAAAGGTCCACTGCGGCAACTAGAGAGTGGTGCCACCACTCTTCCAGCCGCAGCAGGGAGGCCAGGAGTGGCCCTTCAAATTTCCTTCTGGCCTCTACAGGTTCTACTTGGAGCCATTAGACTAGGTCCACATTTAACTGGAACATACTGGCAGGGCTGGGGAAGATTTTATGCTGCTTCTGAAGTTATTCTTCTTGCTGCACAGAACTGACCTTCTTTTTCCCTGTAGAACCATCATTCTGGCACTTTTCACAAGCACCAGAGTTATGCCTCTACATTACTCAAGTGCACATTTTCAACAAAGAAAAGGGAAAATAATCTAGATGACCGAAAAACTAGAGGTGAAGTCATAACTTTTAAAACTACAAGCCCTGCACATGTGTACGCTGCTCTGCACTGTGGTTATGACTCGCAAGACCCAGCTCAACCTTTTTATTTCCTATATTTCAGTGTGATTATGAAAGAAAATATGCATTATAAAATAATGTGGTATGAAGTTCTCTCTCCACTGAATCCATGACCATTATATTCAGGCTCCTTGTGAACATAAGTAGCCAAATGAATACAAAGGTCAGCAATAATTTGGCTCAAAACCTGATGTTCCTGTCTCAAGTGAGTATACATATGTATTTTTTATATATACATGTGTGTGTGTGTGTATATATATACACACACATATATATTTTCTTTCTTACTCCCTATAGGGGAGGAAAAGAAAACCAAAAAGAAAAAAACAACAGCCAAAGACAGAAAGAAAGAAAACCTGGAAGATTAAGGCACTATACAAGATTTGCCTCTATGCTATTCACTAAATCCTCACTTCTCAAGGGAAGGAATGATCTGATGCTATGTATATTCCTACAAAGCCTTTCTAAGAAACACAACATTTTCATTACCTGTGCAGATATTGGTGAATATATTTAATGAACCCTCTTCCTCAGATGAGACAGTGAATAAAGAAAAAGCTTAGCTCTTGTGGAAACTGCAATAAATTTAGTTGGAATAATTTTGGCATTTTTTCTTGTCCAGCATCAGCAACCTCCATTGTCATGTCAGAATGCCAGCTGCTGAAAATTTGGTTCTCTCATCCTGTGTTCTCTCATCTTGACTGTTATAACTTAATAAAACCTTCTCCGCCAGACTTCTCTGTTCTCCCATCTCCCCGTTCCTGGGAGTGTCTGTATAAAACACCACTGATAAAATTATCTCCAACTATTCTGCTTCAATCATATCAAATCACTCCTTGAATCTTTTTATCAATTTCCTTTTTATTTTTTTTAACAACATCAAATTCAAGATCATTTCCTGTTTGAAGTCCCACAAAACTTCATTATAAATCACACAATAAAGCTGTCTCTTCAGTTTCATCTCTGGATTTTTTTTATTCTTCCTTCATTCCTGTTTGTTGTTGCATTCTTTATTACATTCTCTAATGCCCCTTCTTGAGGCTACAATGAACCAATTCATGTTCTCCCCACACCCACCTTTTTTCACCTTCTAATCCCCCCATAAAACTTATTTTCTCACAGAAATTCCTATCTTGTTTTCCCTGGAAAATAATCCTGGCATACCTTTCATTATCAGCACCTGTCTTTGTAAGTCTTGTCTCTAGGGCATATGAAGGTTTCTCTATGCTATATATATTTGCCATCATATGAAGTGATTGATGATAATAATTGTAGCTTTTACATATCTTACTTAACTGTTTTTTTGATGATGCTCTTAATTTGGTAACAATATAAATAAGATATGTCCTTCTCTATGGATTCATTACTGCAATACTCATTAAGAGTTTAACTCATTTGTTAGCAGCAGTGAGCTGTTTACAAGTTCTGTCACTGTGCAAAACAAATAGCACTGAATTATGCTCAAAAAGCTCCAGCTCACAGATACCAGATACTTCCAGAAACACAGTAACATATAACCCACAGTTTCTATTGGGGTCATATTCCTAGAAGAGACCACCGATGGGGGCAGGGGTGGTTTCCAAAAGGTACTGGGTACTTAGAAGTTTTTGTGGATCACTAGCACAAATAGTGCTTAGTACCTGCTGACATCAGTGCTCCTTACCTCACATGTGAAAACATGGGTTAGAATATTAAATTTTATCATGATATGCTCAATTTAAACAAACAAAAAAAAGCCTGTGCCATAAGTTCTCAGTTCAGTCTGTAAGTAGGCTGGAGTACAATAGCATGTTGAACTAGGTATTATTTCTCACCCATACCTGTTATTGTTTCCTTCAACAAATCATTGTTATGTCTACCTTCAAACCCACATGAAGGAATCTTAAAAAAAAACACATGGGAGGAAATTTTGGGAACATATATACTGTATTACAGACTTGAAGCAGAGTTATGTTTGCTGGTTGATTAGTCCCTTTTAGAGTATTTTTTATTTCTTTATCTCTCCTCATTTTGCTTTCCCTGCCTTCTTACATAAGACCACAAGATTTTCCCACTAGGATGCCTGGTGATCAAATATGAGATTTCTATAATCAGAACAAAGGAGGAAGGAAATGTTCCTTTTTAATAACCTACATCCAGCCAAGATGCAGCCTGAAAAACTGGTGACTTAAGTGTTAATTCCCCAGTGGAAGGACTGCTTCTTTATCCTTTGCCTATGGGGGACAGGGCAAAGCCTAGTAATTGGACAAATTAGAAACTTCAGGGATGTGGAAGAGGAACAGGTGAAAATGTAACTGATCATTATTTTCAGCCAGTAACTGGCAACCAGATGCTCCTGAAATACATCAAAAGAGTTACTCAGTAACACAGAGCTTCCTGCTCAGGGGGAGTAGAGTAGGTTGTCTTCAGCCAGAAGAAAGTGATATACAGCTACGTTTAACTCTGTTTTCACTCTTCAAAATTTACGAACTTTTACTTGTCAGGCAGGACAAGACCTGATAAACCAAGTGATCATTTTGCTTTTAGCCTTGCATAGATTTTTTTTTTTTTTAAAGCTAAATTAACTAGAGTCAGTCTGCAGCTGAGATAGTTGGTTCTCAACTATTGCACAATGTGTTTCCTTATCTGATTCTGTAGAATAACATAAGAAGGTGGTCTTGGACTCTGCATTGTGCAAACATAAGTCCCTGGTATTGTCATTTAGGAGACTGTAGATCTAATCTTTTTTTTCCTGCATATTTACTTTTTATTCCTCTCTCTCCTCCCAAACTTCTAAGTAAAAAATTAAATCCATTGAAAAGAATTAGCATTTTTCTATTTCAAACTGGAAACGCAGTTGGTCTATACAGTTGCTGCACAACACATGCTGACAGAAAAATCCTAATGAAAGATGATAGCAATTAACAAGAATTGTCAATGTTAAATTCCTTTGCCGGAGTGAAAGACTAGATTTCTGTCTGATAACCTGAGAACAATATCCAATTTGTGAGCATTATCCACTCTTTCGAGAGCTCTGAAACTGTAGGTTTTTTCCCTGAGTTAATTTTAAAGGAATACTTGATATTTTCATAAAACCCCAGTCATAAATTTTCATTAAAAAAAAAAAAAAAACAAACAAACAAAAACAAACAAAACAGATTCATCCTTATATGCTATCGCTGTGGTTAGTTAAAGTGGACAGGTTTCCCAAGAACACACCTGAAATTTGCTGGTTTGCTCCATGTTGACAGTTGGATGATACAAGAAGTGTAATAAAAAGGGAAAGACTTAGCAAGATGACTTAATGCAGATGCCTGTGACCCTTTTTACTGAACCAGGCCCCAACTTTAATAGAGATGTTGTCACCATTGTTTGAAAGGCTGATCTAACACTCCAGTCTGAGTAAGAACTGGACAGGCTAAGTAGCTAATTGTTATTCTTGGCTGGCACTCCAGTACACTGACTCCACGATGAAAAACAACATTGCAGGACTGTAAAACATCTCAAAAAAGAAAACTACACTCAATTAACGGTTCTGACCAACAAAAGCAAGAAAATGTAGAGCCAAAGAACTCTCCCTAGTCTGATTTTTCCATGTTGTGTCTGCGTATTTCAAGGTTTTCTAATACAACAAAATGTTCACTGAACAGCCATGATGTATCTTTGCCTCTGGGGGGTGAGCTAAGGGAAACTCATATATTAAGTTTCCAGTTCTAACAGTGCCAGAATTTAAGTACAGATGAACCTGTCACTTTACTGTGAAGGAGCAGTACAGGTTTAAGCCAAAAATACTTGGCTTTCTTTGGCTGGGTTTCAACAAATACTGCAGGCAAATTTGCTACATGGGGTTTCCTAGCTCCAAGTCCATACAAAGATTTGACTCACAAAAAGCAGATCAACCCAATCAAGGCCAATCACTTTGGTTATGAGGCCATGCCTGTGTCTCTCAGTCTTTTGATAGTTTTTGACACGGACAACCTGGCGTGGACCTACCTGTCTTTCTGGAACTTTTTTTATGATGTCTCAGGAATGCTCATCTTTCATTAGCTTTTGAAAAAGGTTGATAAAATAGTTCCATTGTCTCCCAGGTTACTACTGTCACTAATTTCTCATATACACTTTTGGCAGCGGCATCAATTGCACACTGCCACTATCCTCCAGCATCATTGACAAATTTTAATATAACATCAAGAAATATTCTTGAATAGCTCAAAGAAAACCATGGCTGTATCTGCACACGTGAGACTTTTTCACCCAGAAACATATGGAAAGATATTAAGCACTGGGGAAATGGAAACAGAAAAACTCCTTGCAGTTTTAGCAGGGATTTATTTTGAACTTTCTGTTCTGTTTTCATCTGCCTGATTGGAACGTGGAATGCTCAGGAGCCAACAGTGCTTTCAAAAATCAGAAAGAGCAATTAAATTAATGGTTTTGTTAGAGCAATAATAATTATATTATTACTATATAGCATAGTAATATCTAAAAGCCTCAACTAAGAATGTGGTCTCATTTTGTTAAGCCTTGGAGAAAAACATAATGATGTTCCCCCCCTCCCTGCCCCAAAATGTAAGTGGATAGAGCAAACAGCATTTCAGAAAGGAAAGTCTTATCACTATTTTATAACTAAAGGAATGAAGCATAGACAAACAAAATGAGTTACCCAAAGTCACAGAAAACCTGTGGCAAAGTGACTGAACATGCTTCCCCCAAGCCATATGCCCTGACTACAAAGCTATTCTTTCTTTCCAGGCAACAAGAGTTCCAAGCCATGCCACTCCTGATAAAATATGCAAATTTTCTGAGAAGGAGTGATTTTCAATTTACTGACAAATTAGTGAACATATGATTCCTGTGAAAAAATTGTAGGATATTTTTAGAAATAACTAGCATTAAAAATAACCAAATTTTCACTGCAGACATAATCTATACAGTATCTGAATATGCTTTTATAATCTAAAACTATACAATTAATGAAAGTGAAATGTATTTCAATAATATTTAGTACATCTGTAATTTATAGAGCTGTAAATGCAGATTAATAGCCAGTATGTCATGTTCACACAATGTGTGAACATTTGTGCTGTAACAACTCTGTCAAAAGAACATCATGGTGATCATTTGGCAACACGTATATGTTGTCTGATGAACTTTGCTATAATTAATTATTACTGCTAATGAACATTTGATTAAATTAATTTCCTAAAATATACAAATGATTAAGTGAGAATATGAGAAGATTTACTGCACATACTGATAAGAGTAAATTCTATGTGACATTTTCCTGTGTTTAATATAATGAAATAGTAAAATTATATCTCTTTAAAACAGAATTTCAAAAGAACCTTTTGTAAAGCTCTGTTCTAATATACATATACCCAGGAGTCATTTGAATGAGCTCAATATAACCACAGTGCTGACCCCTGTGATAGATTCCTGTCACTATAAAATGCTGCAGAAGAATATTAGCAGAACAGAAATAATACCAGAGTAGTGCATAGTAACAGGAGTTGTTGCCTTCAGTTCAAATTCAGGGCTTAGCGTAAGAGAGCCTCATCCCTCTCAAAACACTGGTTGAAATAAGAATACTTGTCACATGTCCTATTTTTAGCTTGTTTAAGTTGACCCGCTCCATTGTACATTGCACTACAGGTTTTGTATCAGCAATGAATGGTAGAAGAATGTATTTTTACTGAAATTGGAACACATAGAAATAAACAACTTGAAACTACTCTGTTATTTATCTCTTACATTACAATCATTAAAATATTGAACTGGCACTGGGAATCAATTTGCTTTTGTTTCATAATATTGATCCTAAGTTTGTACTAAGTAGATTTTTTGGGTTATAGTTCCACAGAGGAAATTAATTTGCTTATATTATATTTTACAACACATAATGCACAAATGCTTCCTTGCTTTCTGAGACTGATAGTGGAAAGAAAAATCTCCTTCATGCTAGTCATTGCAACACTGTGTCTTCCAATGATGATGGTGACTACTGGAATGTGGTAGCAAAACACAAACCCTAGAAGCCATCATCTATCTCTTCAACACACGAGTTTATGTCAGTACGAATCCCACAAAATTCTCCCATCTGGGGCAGTCATAAGGCATATTCAGAAGCTCTCATTCACTTGGTCGTGATCACTTGATATAGAACACCTTTGTTAAGGGCCAAATGGCTCAAAAGTTTTTGGGTGGAAGACAGAGAAGTATAGGCAGAAAGACAGTGTGATCATATAAATCACTGTTCTTTGGGAAATCAGAATAAAGTGACTTTTTTTCTCTGGTATCTGGACCGCACGTCAGATTTAATATATGAATATTGCTCCCTGTGTGGGACTCATTGAAGCTTAGCTTGCATGGCTGCTCAAGATAATAAGCGGGCATAATCCTACATTTGGCTTTCAGCAATGCCAATAGCATCCTGTTATCTTGTTTGATGCTAGCATTAATGTGAAATAAACTAAATTTCAGAAGTAAATCAATACTCATTTTGACAACAAATGAAAATTATTAATAACTGCATTTCAAAAAAAGTATGTACAAATGCAACACTCGAGAACGCGGAGAAGCGTTGATAGTAACATGATATACAGGACAACACTTTCAATAGTCAGTCATGTGCTTGACTTAATTTTGATTTGTACTTCTTTAAAAACATACCAATTTATGTAAAATGTAAAGTTTGTAAGCACAGATTGGTTTTTTTTTCTAATAAACTTGTAATTTTTTTCTCTAAAAAGTCTAAACCCCACCAAAAAACAAAAATAATCAGTGAGTGTTTAATCATCAGCAATTTTGCTACTTCACTAGGAATGTTACCCCCTACTTAATTCATCACATAGCCACCAATACTTCATACTTCTATAAGGGCTCCTTGCTGAAGTTTCCAAACCTTTTACAACTATCAGCAATTTATCTTACCCTAATTTTATGAACCTAGTGCTTTACAATCCTTGTGTTAGAGGTTACAGAAAAGAGACACTAATTGTTAAACAGTTTGCTTTAAGTTGCACAAGAAGATTGATGACAGACAGAAGTAGAATTCAGATTTTGTGAGTTCTTGACACATCCTTTAGCTGCCAGTCTGTTCTAAAATTTTGATTCACGAAGTATGGAAAAAAAAAGCCTTTGAATCTGAACTTAATCAACATGGAAATATGGGTTCTTCTTATAGATCCACCTTTAGTTTCTAGCTGACCCTCTGTGGGTGTGTGCTGACTTTCTCTTAGATTTAGGATCAACTTCTGGCTGTTAGTGTCTAAACACAAAGCTCTTACTCATACGGATAAAGCATTCCCTTTCCACACACAAGCATCCTAATGATTTTGTGACAGCATCTGAGTAAGATCCCTAGCATTTCACTGTCACTATGGAGAATCCTTCTACTCAGAAAAATGGTGTGTGATTGTGTGTGTGTATCACACACATTACAGCCTTCCCATCTATCACATCTGTAACAATTTATATAAGCTCCATTATTGAGGGGAAAAGAACCCAGAAATTACTGAAGTACTTTAATTTTCCGTACAACATTTCCCCACTCATTTAGCTAAAGGATGCAACAGCTATTGACATACTAACTGTGGATCAAGAGGGTTCTTGTAGTTATATCTCTAATTCTGTCCTCTTAAACCTAGCAGGAGATTTGGATTAATCAAACTGGCATCAATGATATAAACAGACAATTCATCTTGAATCATTCAATAATCTTCAGTAAATGATTAATACACTTTTAATCACAGAATACCTGGTATCCTTCCAGTAAATACTTCTCATGAGCTTAAAAAGATACAGATCGGATTCTGCTATGTTAGATTCAACTGAAAATGTCTTGGGTTTATTTTGGAAAAGAAGTTTAACGACTACATTTTTTATGTCCAAGGAGAAATGATTGTGTAACATTTTGCTGATTTTCTTTCAGCTAGATCTAATTGAATATAGAAAATACATTGGTATTTCCATTAGCAGAATCTTTACTAGGTCTATCATATCCAAACTAAGTGAACTCTCTGTGAATTCGGGGTGAGTGTGATATTGTTCTTTCTTTAGGGCATAGCAACATTCTTTCGGGGAAGTTTGGCAGTCATCCATCATCAATGCTCTCCTTGGAGGTTGTCATGCATCATGGAGAAAGGGCCTGCCCTCTCCCTACCAACAATATTTGCCTTAAAGGGGAAAATGCCCCCTCCCCACAGCTCTTTCTTTCTCTGACAAATCCATAGTCCAGCAGGAAGTGGCAAGGTGCCTATCACTGCCCTTTTTGAATATCCGACCTCTGGGCATTTCAGCTTGCCAATATACCATGAGAAATGTAGGATGAGGCAGGAGACAACGTAACTGAAATGTCAAAGGTTTGAGTTCAATTTGGTTTGAAGGATGGCCAAAGGCTCAGATCACTTCTTATTTTAACCAAACTATTCATAATATACATTGTCACTTTGTTGGTAATACAGCATGTTGCATGTGGCTGATCCAAAGAGAAATAGTACCTACCCTAGGTGCAGAAAAATGCCTTCTGTAGAAAGCAAGGCTGAGATTTTTTTAACTAATTCTAAATTCTTTTCTATCTCTATTTGGTTGTGGTTAGACCACAACTATATTGTCTCTTGGCCTTAAATTTTTTAGTGATAGTTTGCTTTCTTAAAAAACCATAAACAGAGAAACACATACATATTCTGCTTTCTACTGAGGACTTTACTTTTGTTTTTCATGATTCTTCTCTTCTTTAATCTCAAGTAAGTGTCACCTTACATCTCTGGCACAGTGGGTTCCACGAGTCGAGCTTCTCAGTGCTACCATGATACTGAAATAAATGTGCATATTTTGCTCTCTACTCAGAGAAACACAGTGTGCTTGTCATAGCATTCAGGGTTTTTTTGTTTGTTTGAATAGGTGATGTGAAACAAAGTAGCTTTTAAATAAGACATAGGCTTTTAGATAAAATTTATTAAATTATACTACTGATTAGTGAAACTATTCATTTGATCCAAAATTCTATTTGTCTTTCCAGCACTAAAAAAAAAAAAAAAAAAAAAAAGACAGCTAATAAATTCCCTTTCTATTCATCATGCTCATTATGCATTTTTATCACTAATATCTAACAGGCATACTGTAATTGGGATGGTTTCATTTGCAGACTTCGTCAGAGGAAATATTTCATTTTAGAACAGGTAATAAATTGCCAAGAAAGGTATCCAGGTCCCTTAACTGTATCCAAGATTTGTCCCATCTTGAAAATAAGTTTCAAAGTATCACCAGTGTGCAATGACACTCTATTTGAAAGTGGAATATGCCCAATATTTGACCTGTTGGTTGGCAGCAGGAATTTACTAACTGGACAATAAAAGTGAGAAGAACAAATACATTTATTTCTCTGCCATAACATCAAATAATGCAGAAATGCTCATATTACAGCATATCAGACACTATTCTGATATTCCATCACACTGGATAATGACACTAAGATTTTTTTTTTCTTGTAGTGCCCATAGTTATTCTCACAAGACAAGTAGTCTATCATCTTCAAATTATCTCCTCCATCTCGAGTATTATAGTAATGTGGTTGATTTCACCTCCTTGAAACTTAATCCTCAATCGGATATTTTATTTGGTATCAAACACACCATCAATAAAATCTACGTTAAATGTCATAGGTATTGAGACTTTCAGCTTGAGGTTAACACTTCTCAATATATTTAATTTGGCAGTGTCACTAATGAGCTATCCTGCTGCCTGGATACAAGTGAAGAAAACAGTGCAGATATAGCAGGCAGGGCCCTCAGCTTCTCCTGCTGCCCGAAGGGCTCAGGTAAAACTCAGCCTGGCATCAGGGAAACCCCAGCTCTTCTTCAGCTGATGACAGAGACCTGGGGAAAGGACAAATGTGACTGCCTGGGGATATTGCTCTTGGTGGTGCAAACTTGAGCCAATATTTAGTGACATTAAAAGTCAAATCCAGAATTACAGTTTCTTTTACAGCGACTGCTATGTATTAAAGGAAGTCACATGAAGTCAATGAAATTTCCTGAGCATCATGGATTGGTGGAGGCTTTGCCAGACAAGGTAAGGCTGCTGCATTGTAAAGGCTAACTGCAGACAGTAGTTTTTCCTGTGGACATAGCTTTTATTTTCTCTGTCTCTCATATACACAAGTGATTAAGAGGAAACTTTATCATGCCGGCCTTCTTACATGATTAGCTTTCTGAAAACTGTTTCATTTGCTTTAAATAAAAAATGTAAAACTGTATTTCTAAGAGTTTGTGTTCAACGTATGTCTTTTCCTCTCATACTGTGGCATACTCTCCTTCTCAGCATTTGTCCCTACTTGTGGAACCAGTATATATATGTGGAACCGCTTTATATTCTTAGAGATTCAAATAGAGATTTCAGAGACTTTTCCAAATCTTGCCTGATTTATCACCGTCTCATATAGCCCAGTACTGCTGAATACTAATATTCATGACAAACTCTAGAGCAGATACATGTTCTACTTTGCTAAACTCTTTTGCAGTCTTATTTCTTAATATCTTTATTACCTTGAACAATTCCACTCTGAACTGCCGAACTGTCCTTTAGGCACTTTGAACATCCCTCATTACCTCTCCTCTGTTTCAAATGAACTGACATTGTCTAAAAATGATAATTATTTTTGTTTCTGCAAAATTTATTTCAATTAGTCCTTAGAGTATGTTATTCACTCTCCATATTCTTGTGAGGTTATTCTTGTTTTTTAACATCTTGAATACTAGTATAGAGCACAGAATAAATAGGTTTTATGATTATGGGCTATCATTTATCACTCCATAATAATGGTAAGCAATCCCTAAAAAATCACTGCCCAGTTCTTTGTTTTCTGTTATGTATGTACTTTTATTAGTCATAGGCTTACACATTTGGTATAACCAGAAGCATATCTTTTTTCATGGTCTCCAATAAAATTAAATCAGACAGGGTCATGTATTCCTGCCTTGTGTAGATATGAAAATTTTACTTAAATGTTTTTCTAAACAGTTCCAAAAATATTCTGAATGTTTGCAGCATCCCATTTAGTCTTTCCTTAGCTTCACATTTCACACGTTCCTTGCTAAGAGTTTTGAATTCACTTTCAGCAACATAATACATAACATAAACTTCCATTTTACTGTTCCCTCCCTTTAGATAACTCATTTCTTCTGAGCTCTCATTTATTTACTTACACTTTCATTAGCTTAAGTGCCATCAGATCTTCAATTCATTGAAACATCTACACTTGAGATGCCACAAATGTGTTGTCTTTGTGCAAGCATCATTTTTTCTCATGTGCTGCATTTTAAATATGTTTTACCACACTTGGAGATTTTCATGTGTGAATGTACTAAAATGCAGAGGTGGGCTCTGCCTGAGTAATTCGCTATTCTTCCTTTCATACATAGTGCACTTCATTTATAACCCCTTCGTCTCATCACCTACACTTTTTTTTTTTTAATCAATTAAAGGCCATTTCTCATAAGTAGTCTTGAATTCAAACCAAATCAGAGCAATAAAATATTAGTGGTCTGCACGAGCACTGGACCTGGTCGTCTACATTGTAATCAAAGTACTGACATTTCTACTCATCAATTGTTCCTGTTGCTTCCCTTCTTATCTAGCAATATCTGTGAAGAACGAGTGATTCACACCTGAATTGTCCAGCTGAGAGAGCAAACTGGAGGAAGCAGACACTTCGCTGTTCCCTCTTAAAGGTGGAATATATGGAGAGTATTTGGATTACATGCTGCGGCTTGATACAGCCAGAGCTGTGACAAAGGAGGAATAGATGGAGGATACCAAAAGGGCATAAAATTGCTTGAAGCCTCCCAGCTCCTGCAGACACTGCTGCTGCTACCCAGCATATTTTCTGGTCCTGAAGACCCAGAAATAGCCTGCAAAGAAAGCAGCCCAGGCTTCAGAGGTGAGGGGGAAGGAAAGCTCTGAGAAGCAACCTGAACTCCAAACTTTGCCATGCCACCTGTGGCTGCAATCTCCCTATTTTTTTTTACCTCATAATGGTTATGAGGTGGCACAAAAATCTTTCTACAACTCAGTAAAAAGTTCGCTCTTCCTAGGTTTTATATGCAATGGGCTGTTTTCAGAACTGTTTATTTGTCTTATCTAAGGCAAAAATCTCAGTATTTCATTCCTGGAGTCAAAATTTTTAGAGGTTTTTTTTCACATCTCAGTCCCCATTTTCCACCTATTGGTGAGTTCACATGTTTATGTTGGCTGTGGCAATATTATTCAGTCTGAGGAGGGAAACCATAGAAAATATTTGTATATGAAATGCCTGTAGCACTTAAAGAAGGCCCCTTCTATCAGCCACCCAGAGAGCCTGTATCTGTATACATCCATCTTTGGGCATACACATAAAAGGGTGATTTCACAATAATATTTGGAGTAATTATACTCTGCCAAACTCAAAGGTGGTATAAGCAGGTGTAGTTCCATTGACTTTATTTGTATCCACTTAACCACTTGTGGGCTTATTATGGTTAATTTCAAGATTTAGTAATACTGGCACCAAAATGGAAGCTTGTTTTGTCTATTCTGAAAATAAAACATTCTTAAGTGTCTGCCTAAATCAGCCAGTGTACAGCACACACCCCCTGACCCTCTGCTTGCCATCCCATGGCTGTTTGTCTTGATGGACACAGCGACAATCAGTGTAGCATGGATGAACTGAAGCATAGAGTCTGTGAAACCTGTCCCCTGGCCTTCCCTTGTGGCTCGAGGAATTTAGAGATACTCGAGTTACTGCATAATACAGGCTATACTGGGAAGAAAATTTTCACTTTTAATTAAAAGGTTTGTTCTGTGGGTAAGTATCAGTCATTAGGAGCATACTCCTTCGACAAAGTGAGAGTGAAGTGGAAGAAACTGACAGGTTTAAGCATCAAAGGTATCAGAGGCTATTTTCTCATTGAGAAGCAAAGGTGTCTCTTAGGAAATTATCTCTGTGGGTTAGGACTGTTGTCTGTAATTGCCTAAGCCCAAGAAAAAGGACAGGCTTGCAGAACCTACATAACTAATTTAAGAGGAAGAGTACACAGGTGACTGGAAAGCTGTGAAGCTCCCTTGGAGTCCAGTCTTCCAGGATTGTCTTTCCTAGACTATCACTAGTCACAAATGGGCTTTAACAAAAGCCATGTTATCACTTGCTTCATGCCCCATCTTCATGACCCTAAGAGTTCAAAGGAAAAGAACAATTTTGGGAAATCGTTGCTCTTTGTTTTATAACTACCTGAAGTAAGCGGGCTGCTATGAAATATCTTCACGTCTGCTGATCACGAAAGACAATCTATTAACAACCCTGTAAGCCTGTCTGTTTAAATACTTTTTTTAAGTAATGCTGATGACTTGCTAGAAACAATCTGAGCTAATTCTTTTTAAATACAAGCAAATGGCAAGTAATTACACAAACTGTGATTAAGAAATTCCTGGTAATCACTAGAATACAACAAGTAATGGATTAAAGTGTTTCCAACAACTTTAAAAGGTGTGATTTTTCCCTGTTTCATTCCAGTGCTTTAATTTCATTAATATGCCATGCTACCAAGAGGGCTAGTCCCACTTCTTCAACTGGATTTGGTCCTGTCGTGTGTTCTCTGATCATGCACATGAAATGCATGGTCCTGTTAACCTGCACATAGTGATTCACACGTGTTGTAATAACCCAATTAAGAGTTAAGATCATTTTCAGATGTTGGTTCAGATGCATCTCAGCAAATCCTCCTTGTTGTTGAGTGCACCTTACAGCTCTATTCAGTGTCGTTTTCCTGGATCACACAAGTAACTTCCTTTACATTACTTAGTTTAAAGCTAGCCATGTAGAAAAACAAATGGCAAATGAAAGATTATTTCACAGCCAATGCCTCCATAAATGTGTGTACCTCTGATATAAAGAGCTGGGTTCTAATTTACTAGAAAGCAGAGGCTTGATCTTGGTGCTATGCTGGGCAGTATGCCAACCCACAATTTACTGCTGGCCTATATTAATGATTTGTGAGGTAACAAAGTACACTAGTTCAAAATTTCACGAGAGCTATAAGGACCTTGCAGGGACAAAAGATTTCTGTAATTCTTAATCATCATTCTTTCATGGTTACATCCAAAATCAATATTGTTTTTCTCATTATTGAGAGAAGAAAAAACTGAAATAGCAAGATAATACCAAGTCTTAAGCTATAGTGCCATGTTTTTGTTGGCAGTATGTCATACTGAAAATTATTTTTAAAATTCTGGGCAATTTGTAAAGTGCATTATAACATGCAACATGATACTGGTTATATATATCTATATATCTACTATATATTATGTCTACACAGATATAATTTCACTCTGATGAGATAAACAGACCTTTCCACAAGAATTCTTTATATGTTGTACATAATGCAAGTGGTACTTGCTACAGAGAGGTTTAGTAAGAAGTGTTGTTTTAAGGAGAGCAATTTACATTAAACTACACAGGACTAAAGTTCAAAATCTGATGGGCAAAGACATATAGATGAGAATGGATTTTCAAGCAGTCAGTAGCATTTAATCTGTGGTTAAGAATAGCACTTCGACCCAGTTTTTCATCCAATTTTCATACAAACAGGCACAAATTCACCATGCACAATCTTATACACTTATCTTGGCAAAAAAAAAAAAAAAAAAGGGTAAGGATAAATGCATGTGATAAACTGCGATAAATTAGAGCTTTTTTCCCACTGCTATATCAACAACCCAGGAGCTATTTATTCAGCTGTTTGAACCTGGCAGAAATTGCCTCATAGAATAGTTTGGAAGAAAACTTGTTAATACTATTTTTGGGTGTAATCCTACAAGTATAATTTCACTGTCTACTCTTTTTTAGCTTTCAGTCCACATAGCCCACACTGACTGGAGGTGTTGAAAAAATACAAGGTGGTTTCACATGTTAGGAACCACGATTCAGTGTAGTGTCACTCATATACTCTTTAAGACACTTATCACAGGTAAGCATACTTTGCTCTGCCTTCTCAAACTGGTGGAAATGGATAAACACAACAGTAGACCTGTGCGAGGTCACTCTGAGACGTCTCTGTTTCCCCTGTTGCAGAGCAAGGGCAATTCACCTCACCCAGTGATTGCCTACTGTTCCCCATTTAGCCACGCAGGTAGTCTCCCTCCCAGACAATGGCACAAAGAGGATTGCTACTGTGCAATACCTATTTTAACTAAAAGGTTAAGTTTATTAAGGTGTAATTAACTGTGTAAAATGTAACTCGTTATAAATGTATTATTACAGATTTTACTATCAAAAGTAAATTGAATTGGAGCACATTAACTTGAAACATATTAAGCAAAGATTAAAAAAAATATAAAAATGGTTACTAGTCATGTTCTTAGAAAAAAGGCTGCCTAAAGTAGCAGAAATTGAATTTATGATACTTGGGAAAAGAAATAGTCCCATTTGTGTGGCAGTTTGGTTATAAGATAGGCTTAAAATAGACATGGATTCAGAACGTAGCAGATCTTATGGGTCTAGTATAAATCAAGAATTACAGTGTTGTGAAGCCAGAATTTGTGAGACTGGAATGAGGTGCTGGTGCTGTGAAACTGCATTTTTCATTGATGCCGACTTGTTTAAACCCCTATCCCTGTTCAAGGCTAACTTCTGCATTTGGAGACATGTGACCTTGGTATCTGTTTTCTATGAATCTCTGAATAAGTCTTTTGTTTCTAATTTTTTTTGAGGGGTTGGAAGAGTAGAAAAGAAAAGGGCTGTGAAATGCTGTAAAAAAAAGGCTGTTACATACACTTATTGTTATTTATGCATATATAAAATGTAAGATAAATTTTAACCAGTGTATCTTGCTGACAAGCAAGAGAGATTAGACTCCACAATCAGATTACAAGTATGAGCTCAATGAATTATGGTAAAAAATTATAGTTTAATCATTATACTATAACAAGTTAATAGAAGGCTAATTTTAAAAGAATTTTCTTTACAGGTAATCTGGAATCACTGTGTCTGAAGGAATATAAGAATGACAAATATCTATAGGGGACTTTAAGGGAACATGATGTCTTTCCTAAGACTAATCTAGTAAAAGAAATCTTTTTTCTATATATTATATGAACTGCCAGACTAAGATTTATATATGACATATATATATATATGTATATAAACACATCACCTTAAATAAAATGCCAGATGAGGTTCTGTTATTTTTCTTTGTGTTTCTTTATACAAATAGGAAAAAGTAATCTAGGAAGAATTATCAACAAAGAGCACCAACCCTTATTGTACTGGATTTCTTCTGTCCTGAAATTGTATCCCATTTCATCAATCTCTCTTTAACAGTATATATACAAATCTCAGATACTACTTATAATGTACTTCTACCAATATTCAGGACAATTTCCAAGTTTAAAATGTTCATAGAATAATTTATTTATTTTTTAAATGCAACACCCTGCTCTTCTGTGTTGCACAACCTGTTTAAAACTTGTACACTGGTAAATCCATAAGTGTAGTCAAAATATCCTGTATTGATGGGGACCAAAGTAAAATTCCAGTCAAATCCCTTTTGATCTTGAAAAAATGAGGTATCTTTCCTGAGAAAGAGACGAAACTGTCTCCCCACAGTGTGTTATTTCAGTAACCCAAGAAAAATGGACATCACCTTCTTCACGGCAAAGAGAACATTAGCCTAATACTACTAGAAAAATGCTGTTAAGGAGGAAGTCTTCACAAACTTTGAAAAATGTGGGAGCCGCTCAAAAGGTCATGAAGCAAACCATTGCGGTGGATATTTTGTTGATCCAGACATAGGATTCTTTTGTAATTCACACATTATGCAGAAACAAGCTGTGTATGACAAGAAATTAAAGAGGAAAAGCAACTTTGTGCTCTTTACAAATATGCTCCAAGTAAAAAAAAACATACAAACAGATTGCAAAACACATTTAAGTTCAGAAGATGCAGACTTCCAGAGAGACATGCAGATAGAGACTTGCAAAATAAAAGTACTTTTTTGGGTAATTATCTTAATTGGGTCCATTTTTTTTTTAAGATCAACTTGTGTTTCTTTCTTGTGATTTTTTTCCTATTTAGTCTTCTAGCACAGACCTTGAAAATGACATTTTAGAACACAGTGCTTTTCTATTTACAATTTTCTGAATTTGCATTTCCAGGCCAATGTATGAGTTATGTCCTTTTCTGTCCAGTTTCTCAACTGCCTGAAATAATGTTATGTCATAGATGCCCAGTGAAGTAAAAGATTTGGGAATCACCATTGGAAGACACAAAATGTGTATGAAAGCTTAAGTTCAGCACCTCACTTTTCCTGAAACTTAAAAGGGTGAAATTTTTTT
Source organism: Numenius arquata (assembly GCF_964106895.1). Classification (NCBI taxonomy): domain Eukaryota; kingdom Metazoa; phylum Chordata; class Aves; order Charadriiformes; family Scolopacidae; genus Numenius; species Numenius arquata. The sequence continues at coordinate 47,684,130 of NC_133583.1, read as the reverse complement.
TGATGAATGAAAGCTCTTAAGAAGATGCCACCTTTTTACTGAGACAACAAACCGCCAGCTTAAGTTATTAAAACTTGTCGCAAGAGTATAACATTTCCTCATCAGTTTGAGCATTCTCGCCTATTCACCATATGCTAAGTGGAATGTAAAGCCAACAGGAGAATGCTTTGTCTTCTTTCCTCCTACTTAGTTTTGAGTTTCTCACTGTAGTCCATCTAAACCTTAACTTTCCAGTAGAACTAGCTTATAATTCTAATCAAATTGGGCATTCTCCAACATTTCAGTTGTCTGTGTGGTACACTTGCTACAACAAACTGCTTTAGATGTGCACACACTTCAGTGTAAGAAAAAAAGTTGTAAGTTTTGGGGTTTTTTTAGTGAGAAGACATTTTTACATGCATTTAAACTGAAATCTTTTAGGGATTATAGATGCAGGCACTTTATAAATACTTGCATGATTTTCTTCTAAATATATTTAGACCAAGATTAAAAGAGAAGCCATTTTTATTTTGCAATGATTGTTGCAATTCTTCTTGTTTTTAATTCAGACAGTCTTAAACAGTGGTTTATAAATCACAAAGATTAAGTAGAAACTCCTAACTCGCTTTCTAGTAACATCTTCAGATACCACTTTTAACTTCTCTCACTCATCACAACATCTGTAAGTCTTCACTAGATTTTAAATAAATGTAAATTAGTTTCACAGAACTCAGTTTAGGTAAGAGGAAATTGTCCACAGTCCCATATTAATAACCACAACAACTGATGACAAGAGTATTTCTGTTCTCAAGAAATTTCTGTAGAAAAGCAACACATTCTACAGACCTGTTTTTAGAAAGCTATAAGAAAAAATAGACAATGTAAATGAAATGTTAAATCCTTTTAATCTTTCAACAGACTACTATAAGCAATACTGTTTCCTAAAATATACTTATTGTCATGATATCTACCAAAGCCCATTATTCATGAGGTAACAAAGGTGTTTTTCTTGCTGCATGTATTCTTTAAACTTCTCTGGGGATACATGTTTCATTCCAAGTATGACCACAGATTTTTTATTAATAAAAGGGACTTAGCTTTGTCTATATGTCTTCCCCATCATGTAAATTTTCCTTCCACTGGTATCCATTTAACCATTTCATACTTTAAAAGCTTAAAGTATGTCTTTTTTCATTCTGTTTACAGAATTCTATGCCTCAGACCAGAAAAGTGTAATGGGAATCAAACCTCCCATTTACATTTAATATCAATGCTATTTTCCAGACCAAGAATAGATTATTTGCCCACCATTATGAGAGCCCTGGTCTAATGAAATATGTATATGCATATAAAGAAGATGGAAAGTCAGCACAGGTGTACACGTTTAAGCTGAAAAGCAAAAGTTCTTTGTGAAATCTCTGGCTGCGGCTGAGATGGCTGTGACAGAATTATAGATAGAAGGAAAAAATCCTTCAAGTAAGTTAGTAGTTCTAATGATTCAAGGGGCAACTTGCAGAGCTGGTTTTCATTCAACAGAGTCCTTGATCTCATTCTGGTTTTGTTAACCATTTATTGATGGTTATGGAAATATCGGATTCCCTGTACCCCAGTCAGAAAATGCATATCATTTTATTTATAACAGTGTTTTTACAAGGCTCATTTAATTACAGCCAGATTCTGACAATGTATTGAGTAGCCCCAATGAGTTTATTGAGTACTTCCAGTGACCCCTTGTAGGAAAAGGTGCTATTAACATTAGGAAAAGTGGCTCAATTGATTCTTCAGTGTTTAGGAGATCATTTGAAATCCCCAGGTGCCAGATAAATGCAAAGTTATGTGTCTGTTATGTATAACTCATATGGACTATGAGAAAATAATTATCATGCAAGAGGGTTCACTAGCATGCACCCTGCCTCCCATTGACTTCATTAAGTCCCCATGTGGGAGCAAGAGGCTGTAATTTGCAGATCCCTCTGAAGAACTGGGTCTTTACAAGGTAATCTCAGCATACATCATGTTTTCACCAATGAGTTTGATGGAACATAAAACAAAATTGTGGTGACAAGCAAATCCATCAATGGCACACCCAGTAGATTCCAATTACGTTAATTAGAGTAGACTTTCTAATGAGTGGAATGTCAAACACTGGATCCATGCCCAATGCTAATCATTCATTCATTTTGCTGCTGGTTCTAATTCACATTATGCCAAGGAGGTTTCATGCATTCTGACACCAAACTATGAGCAAAGTGCTTCTGCTTTAGCAATAGAAATAGAAGTACAAGCACAAGTTTGACATACTAATTAAATGTGCCAGGGTGCAAGATATATTGCTAAATGTCATTCTGTCCCTATAATTGCAGACATCAGCCAAAGCACAGAAAGGGTGTAAAACAGTATTTATAGTAATTCCACAGCATAAACAAGACAATGACAGTAACTACCCTGTTATTCGGAGAAGTCTTCTGAAGTGGCATCAAAATAATAAGGAAAAATCTTGGAGGTAAACCTATTACTTTAAAAGGGTACTGGAGTAGCAGGGTGTATCTGAGTATACTGAAGCCATGTAGTGATAAATGTATGAATACTAACCTGATATTCACCTAAATGCTTTGTATATGATCTGAGAAAGAGAGTTCCAGAAAGATCCACTCCAGAAATATAGACTGCTTGCATTCAGGGGAAATATTCACCTGCACCAGTAGCTTTAAGACATAAAAGCTTAGCTACCATCTGCTGATAATTAAGCATGTTTGAGCTTATTTTGTATTGGCTTCAACGAATGATGAGGATGGATATGCACTAGGACACCCAGCTGTGCACTCTAGAGGCAGAAGCATAGACACACATCCGTCTCTTCTGATGGTTCAGCTGCAAGGACAGGAGCTTTCCCCAGGGTGGGAAGAGGGTAGATGGCAGTAAAATCCAAATTCAGTGCAGGTACTCTATCCAGACTCTTATCTCTTGACTTCACTTTCTGTATTTGCCACCTACTTATCACACAGCAACTAACTAACTGCATTTTCAGGCTCAAATGCAGAAGATTATGCCTTCAAATCCCTGCTCAGGATACAGGGATGCACAGGTGACGCGTATCTTCAATACGGTGTGAAGGGAAGTTGTTCAATGTTTACATAGTCTTGAAAGAGCAGTTGGGTATTGATTTGGTTCTCATACACAGTTTTAGGTAGCCCAAGCTGCTAACACTGTATTAGAGATGCAGTTTTAACTTAAGCAATATGTATGTGATCTATACTTTGTTGGTCTGGAAGGAAGCTGAAGCCAGATTTTCTGTCAAGTTTCCTCCAGATTAAAATCACAGTCTTCAGTTACTCTGCAGATACTCTCCTGATTAGTTTTGTTCATAAAGCTCTGGTTCCTCAACTTACACCCTCTCATGTGCTGATGTTAACAATACCAAACAAGACAGAAAGTGAATCAGAGACTGCTCTGAGTAAGGTGATATCCTGAGACACTATGACTGCAGTAATGTCTAAATATTTATCAGGCACAAGACCTAACAGGATAAATTCCTGGTAGCACCTGTGTAATTTTCTTCAATTAAAAAAAAAAAAAAAAAAAGTCTTTTAAAAGGTATTTAAGATCTCTGGAGGTGCTAAGAAATAAACTTCAAGCTGTAATGGCTTTTCAAACTTATGCTTATTATGTAAATCATACGGTGAATAAGAGTAACTCCATTCTGTCTAAATTTATGCATGGATTAACTGATTTGTATAAAATAATAATCTGCCTGAACTACAATGTGTGCCTTTTTCAGGTCAGGTTTGTCTACTTTTTATATGTTTATTTAACTTGGACAATGTGTCATACAGGCACAAAAATACCCTTAGCCTCTTGACTTTATAACCAAGAGGACAGATGCCTAAAAGAGATCTCTCACTAAGAAGTTCACAAGAAAGTTATTTGAAGGATATTAGAGGAATAATAATAATGATAAACAGAGCTTCAAATGTTTTTAAACCAAAAACAGGGAATAAAGTTGATTTCTAAAGAGATGTGTTTTGTTTTCTTATTTTTCAGCGACAATAATTCAAACATTTTGTTTTCTTTTGGTTTTTTTTAAACTGGAAAAAGAAGAGGAAAAGTAAAAGGGAACCTTTCATGTCTAATAAGTATGGAGAGACTTAAAAAATTCTTAATCCATATTAACAATAACAGTAATAGAATATCACAAGATAATTGGCTAATTCTATTTTTGAAATATTATGACAAAAAATTGGGAAGGCCCATATTTCATGAGTTTTCAAACTTCTGTTCAGACATACACCTTTGGGCAATGTTTCCAGATTTTCAGATATTTATTTGCACCCTTTTGCAGTTCATTTACTGCTACCTCAAAGATTCTTATGTATAACATAGAGCTCTGATCTGTAACTTAGAGGTCTGAAGCAAATTATGCTACTCAACAAAGCCGTAAGTAAATAATCAGGAATCAGGTGAACAGGCATTCAACCTATCTCAATTTATAAGCACCAATTTTGAATAGCATGCACAGTGCCCTTCTGCTGAAAGTCAAATTCTGACTGATGCAGGAAAGCACATAAAGTCCATAAAGTGCAGCAGCACTATTGAAGGAGAAGATGACCAATTTCTTCACATATGATGCTGCAGCTCTGCAGTGTTTCAGGTATCAGAAGACCATGCACTCCTCTTTCTTTCATGGCACATACTATGAGGCTTGGAGTCCACACAGCTACAGGGTTCCAGCACAGTACGAAAAAGAAGTGGAAAGAAGCAGGGAAGTTTCTTGAGTTTCCTCTCAGCCATAGTACGGGTTATCCTCAAGACAGGTTGTGGCACCTCCTCACACGTGATTCTCTGAAATTCCGTTCTCCTGGGACTGATAAAAGTCTGACAGATTACAAGAGTGATTCCAGAGGGTTAAATGCCCTATGAATTAATTTATTTATTTTATGCATGCACTAACAAGGAGCATAAGTTATGTTTTATCTTCCTTTCTTGTTAAGTCATTAGCTCTTTCTCCCTGTGCTATTTTGTTGACAAATCCCTTCCTTTTCTGTCTGTCTTTCTTTCTTTCTGTTGCACTTTTATCTGTCCTCCCTTTAACAGAACTGCCACCTTTTAGATCTTTTCACAAATTTTCCTTCTGTACATATGAATTCCTGCTAAAGGGAAAATGGAACATACTAAATAATGTTCCAAGGGACCCAAGACCTGAAAAGTGATGTGCAACATTAAGAAGTTGCAGTGGCTTTCTCTCTGATTTTGAACTGGTATGGAGTCAGAATTTGTTTACAACAATAATCATCAGTTCAAATAAACAGGTTTTCTATTCCTTTTTAAAGGAAAAAATAATTAATAACTCTTTGTAAAACCCATTGACACTTGAGGTTAGAAATCAAATGGAAGACATTAATAAAAGTGGCCAGCAGACCTTGTACTAGTACAAATTAGTGTATCTTTACTGGATCAGTGGAGAGATGTCAAAATCTATCACATGAGGATCTTCCCAGCTGTTTTAAAACCATCAGTTAAGAAAATCACCATTAGCATCAATCGATTATCATCAACAATTAAGGAAAAAATTTAGTAGTTTGTACAGTAAAGTCAATTTGAAAAGTATGACTATAACATCTTAGTGCAATTTTTTCTATTATTAATCCATAGATAAGTTATTTTTTAAAAGTTCTTTCAACTTTCAATTCAATTTCAATTATATTCTTTTTATATAATTTATTTCATGTTACTTACTTATAAGATAACATTAATAACACTGAAGCATCACAATTCAAAGGAAATGTCATTCACTTGTATTTTGTAAAGAATGAAAGATAAATATATCACATGAAAATTTGTTTCAAATGTTTTGGTAAATGAAGTATTAAATCGGTGATTGTTTAGGTGCTCCACCTACTGCACTTAATTTATACTTATTGACTTTGACGCATCATATAGTGCTCTACATTAGGATTTCAAACTACCATTGTATCTTGAAAATTTCATCCTTTCATGGTGATATCTTCATTGCCTAGAAGATACCACTTTGGTTAACATTTTGAGGATCAGGTCAGCAGTCTTCTCAGATAAATTCAGAAGTTAGTACACTCTGCTAAAAAGTCATGCTTCCTCAGAAACTGCTTATAATAGACATATCAAATACACTGGATGATTTGTTATACATGCAAGGATCAGTGGGTCACATTAAATAAAAGTGGATTTAGTAAAATTGTGTAGCCTACACTGTATCATAAATTATTAAAATTAATGAACCCGATCCCCTCTGCAGATTACTCCATGGCTGACACCAGTATAATTTCATTGATATTAATGATTCACTTCCAGTTTCACAGTGATGTAAAACTGGAATAATAGCATGATGATTCAAGTCTAATACTGTTAAATTATCTGCACCATTTACATTAACAGATGGCAAGCAAATATGTCTTCCTTCGTTCATTCAGCCCAGGTGATTAGGGAGTTCTTTTTTCTGTCCACTATTATATGGAACATTAATCTATATGTTTCACATGCACCTATATAACAGCTTTTGGATCCTGAGCTTCAGAAATGTATTTTTAGTATGGTGAGAAGAATTAGAGATTGAAGGCTGGGATGGAGATTGTGTCAGAAATGGAATGAAAGTTGTAACCTGAGCTATAACACAAACACCTCTGCCCTCTCAGGGATATTTTCCTACCTTGGTGCGTGCCTTTGGTCTCAAATATTGTTAATGAACTGACCAGCCTTTCACTGGGCCATTGCACTCTGTGGGACAGGCTTAGGGCTCTGCCACTGGATGCCGCAAGCTTCCAAGACTGTGCTTGATGGAGGTTCTCCTCTAGGCCAAAAGGAATAAACAGATATAGATGTACCACCACTTGCTGCTTTGAAATTCAGTGAGTGAAAGAGAAACACTGTCAGAGTACATTGATGTTTAAGCTATTACACAAGCTAAATCTAATTAACTTACTGCAATATTCTGATCACAGGTTGGTTGTTGTTTTTCCTTTCACTTAAATGCAGACAAGCCATGTGTTTGGCTTTGAAAATTTAAAGAAGAAAGAAATATGATGCTCATGCCTCTGTTATTTGTCCACACCATGGCTGTTCAACATGCCTAAAAATGCATTTTATATGCAGAAAGCCCTGTGATTGAATATAGCATTTAAAGTGAGTGCTTTTCACATACAGCTTTGCTTTTGACACACTCTAGTTTGTTGAAGGTGCAGTATTTTAACTGAAGAGAATAGCTTTAAACCAATAAATGAATACTGTACCTAAAATAATTTTATTCTTACCCTCATTATTTTATTGGCATATATTAAAGTGGAATGGACAAAAGCCAGTATACTGTAAATACTAAAAGAGCTATGTAGCCAAAACCAGTATCTTTTTAATAATATATTGCTTTGAAACATGGCTAGTCTGAAATGCATTTTCCAATATATAAATACTGAAAAAGATACTGTTTTCTTCAAAACCTGGTACAAATATATACATAAATACTTATAGTTTAAACCTGACCATTGGAACTGTAATCACTGGAATGTTTGCACAAAACATTCCCTTTTTTGTACTTCCAGGTGTATAAATACACTATGGTCATCCAAATCTGAGGCTTACAAAGAAATATGGCTTGCTTGGTGAACAATTTATGTTCTGCAAATTGGGCACCTTTAGGGCACCTGAGTACTTGAAAGACTACCAAATAGTAATGGACTTTCAGTGAAACCAATCGGAAAAAATACCTTTGATTAATTTTGGTTTCATTATGTAATAATGGACTTGCAGTTAAATTTCAAACATTCATGAGAATGTGAAAACTGATTATACCATTCAGAGTAACTGTTCACTTTAAAAAATTCCTGAAGTTCTGAAAGCACTGAATTAATTTTTTTTCCTTTCTCCCCTGCTTTTTGGTTAAATTTTCTAATAATGTATATGACTGTTAAGTTTTTATTATTATTCATTATTAGAATATTCATATTCATCTTTCTAATACAACTATGGTATTTGTTGGATGTCAAAAAAGCTTAGTACAGTAACACTTTTGTTGTAATACGGGCGTTAAATAGATGTGCTGTTATGCAGAATTCTAAGTAAGTTCTGTTGCCAGTTTAGCAATCAGAGTACTGCAACACTGCAACTAGTACGGTTTTCCCACCCATTATATTCTCAAGTTTGTTCCCAGCAAAAGTGAGTAAATTTTTGTTTACAAAGAAATTTGGTAAAGCTTTTGTTAGTAGCTTTATTAGTGTCAGGACAATATACCTTTTTCTTTTTTTTTTCTTTCTGGAACTTCTGTGTACCTTTACTGTCTTTGAATGGCATTGGGACTAGCCTTACTCCAAGTATCAGCAGAGGCAGCAAATGAAAGACTGTGGGTTGGAACTGCTGGTGAAACAGCTGACACTAAAGCAAATAACTATGATGACGTGATGATAGATACCATGGTATTAAACTGGCACTTGATTGCATGTGGTTGAAATATGACAGAGGATTTCTATGAGGGAAAATCATTACACAGATAGAGTGGTTTATTATGTCCAGACTTGAATAGTTCTTCACCAAGAACGATGTTGCAGCTACGTTGCTAGTACAGTACCACACAAATTTATTTCTTTGCTAATAAAGAGCCTTTGTGTTTTGTTGTTGGGATTTTTTTAATTTGAAGCATCATTAGCAGTATGTAAAAGGAATGATGACTGGTTTAGGCTTCCATTTGCTGATAAATTTGTGGGGTTTTTTTCCATTCATACCTTACAGTACCTGAATTTTTATGTAAATAGAAAAACCTCACTTGATATATAATAAACTAGAATTAAAATCACTTAACAAAAAAAAAAAAAAAAAGAAAAAGAAAACTTTCCAAAAAGAAAAGGAAACCACGTATTTCCTGCAATTTGAGCTATGATCTTATTTCTCCTTGAAAAAAAGAAATAAAAAAGACTTTCTAACACTCCTTAGAAGTCAACACTTCGCATCTGTCAGAGCAAGGAAGGAAGCAGATTCCAAAGATAAGGAAATACAAGGGGTTTGCTGGAAAAGGGTTCCCCCTGCAATACCTTGTCATCACCCTTTCATTAAAAAAATGCTATTATGATATAATATTATTTTTGAATGTAACTTAATCATTATAGACTTGTCTTCTGCCTTCAAGAAAAACTTTGAAATGCTTCTTCTCTTCTGATAAGCCATTTCTTTAAATTTGGGACACCGTGAAATATCTTCAATTAGTTACTTGCAGTTTTAGCTGATTGATCTCATGTGATGTCACGTGAGCTGAAGCACTTGTGTTGTGTCTCATTAAAAAAAAAATCCTTCTTTCTCTAGAAGCATGTAGCAGCTGGCATTGATAGCAAAACATCTGTACTCCACCCAGGAGTCAGTGGCTATGTCACTCTCTGAATTAGTGTCTTAAACACATTCCTTGTTCCTGTGCATGCATGTTTCTGTTATAGGCTAGACAGATAGATGTATAAAATATTCACTTCACAAACATGAATTTGACTATCCCAAAACCCTGTTTTGTACCTTTCATTTGGAATGTATTTTAAAAGGCCAATGGCATTGAATGAAGGACTTTGCACAGCTTCTTTCAAAGTAGAACAATTTTCATTAGGATTTGGTCTGCTGCTGGAGATGTTTTCTTCTGTTCAAATAGATAAATCTAATTTAAATGAACTTAGGATATTTGCAGTGTTCTTGACGCATTTTTCACTAACAAAAGATAGAGACTAGAAGGCCTAGGGTGATATCTTGCTCCATAACTCACAGAAGTTTTGTATCCTGTTTAATCCTTAAATTTGTTCTATGCTCCTTTTCCCAGCACAGCTTTGCTTTTATCATTTGCCTCCTTGATAGATTCTCCAAGACATTACATCATTTCATGCAGCCAACACGGAATATGCACCCTAAGGGTGCCCACAAACCCCCTTCAGTTACCTCCATGCAAGGTACAAACTAGTGTTATAAGTCATTTAGTTTGCATTGTCTTGTGTTACGAACATTCTTTTAGGGATTCCATTGCATAGCCCGTATACATCTATTGCATCTGAAGTAATAAAACTCTAAGAGCAGGTAAGTTTTTCTTCTTACTATAAGTCAAAATAAATAAAAAATCTGCCATAATTGAGAGCTGTACATCTTTCAGCAGTTCCTGCCAGTAACAGCTTTTTACCCCAACCATATAACCCAACCCCTCTCAGGGGAGCACCTTATTAGAATAAGAATGAGTAATGCGACTGCTCCCCTGAAAACAAAAGCCTTGTAAGCTGGCAGTACTGTGCCTTTCTGTCTTTTAGATTTTAATGCTGATTAAAGTCAAATTCCGTTCAGAGATAATGCTCCAGCTTTGGTAGTAATGTCATTCTATGGGGGAAAAAAAAACCCAAACCGATATTTTGCATATAATTCACTAATACTCATGCCAAAGCAACTGTGCATTGCAGAGAAGCTGGAGAGGAAGAGTTAGGCTGAGATTCAAAGACACTTGATTGGAGCATCCTCTCCATAAAAGAAAACAACTGGCTAGTATAAATCTTTCATGATGTATGTATGGTGTATGATGAGTGAGAGTTATTTGAGTATAAAATGGGATGCTTCATCCTCTTCTAAGATGAAGATAGAAATATACTCAACTGCAGACCAATTATGATGATATTCAGGTATTTTGAAGTCTGTTGAATAGGAAACATTGAGCTGCACTTGTGTGATTATTAGCTTCATTGAGTTCTACTAGCAAATGCAGTACTTAACTTCAATCAATGAAGAGGTTAGGCAAAGGAAGTTTACTGTATTGATGGATTTTATAAGGGATATATGGAGCCATCTGGAAAGAGGTCACTCTTATGAACCTGCTGAAATAGCTGGCACTGTGGATTTCACAGAAACTAGCCACAGACTTCATCAGATTACTATACCTGAATCATGAGAGAGCTGCATGCTCTCAATCTTACTTACAGACTGCAGCGCGCAATTACTTGCAAACAACTATTGATTCTGTTAAAAATAAATAGGGATCTATTACAGGGGAGACTGCCATTTCGAATGTTCAGAAATGTTTTATTGCCTTCCTGTTGAAATTGTGATGTCTTGCTCCAGAAAAATTATAACCCTAGGGAAAAAAATGTATCCTCCATCACTGGGGAAAAAGGTCTGGGGACTGCGTAACTATTAGAGATGTTCAAGATCAGAATTATGGGCTGATATCCAAAAATGGGAATCCCAGGCAGCTGAGAATCTAGAAGAAACAACAGGGCAGATTAAACGTTTAACTGCTTAAAAGTTATGTACATGCAGCTGGTCAGCCTTAAGCTGTTGGGAGTTATGAAACAGTATGTCTTTGTAAGGCAAAAAGACAGGGAAAAGGAGAAAACTATGTTAAAGCTATTACCATTATTAATCATTCAGATTACATTTTCCTTTAGATTGTTTATTCATTTTGTACTGAGTAGTTCATAGTGGTGTTTCTGTAGTTAACACATGCTTGGAATAGTCATTAATAAATCCCATGGCTAACTGTTGTTTTGCAGGTTTTATTTTACACAAGGCACTTGAATGCACTGCATTTTATCACTTCCTAAATACATATGATTTTGCATCTGGGCAATTTTCAAATGATAACCTGTGCAGAGTCAGGTTAGATCCGTATATAGATGACAAATTTATAAGGAACCATTAGACAGAGAGTCATCTCAAAAAAACTTTATTTTATTATCAGTAGCTCTGTTTCCTGCCACCAAAACTGAAATGCTGCCCAAGCACACTGCCAGGAGATGCAGTGCTTTCTTCTTGAAATCTCTGTCTTCTCTACAAGGCACATCCAAAGTCAGGCTTTAGGGCCCTCCACTTTGGAGCCAAGCTAAGCTTCCTGTTCAACAGTAACAGAATGCCAATCATTATAAAAGCTGAGTCTATCAAATCTGTTACTGCAGTCAAATGTTATATAGTGCATTCTGTAACAAAGGGAAGGAAACTCTCATGTACCACTGAGAAAGGCAAATCATTGAATCACAGAACCATGGAATGGTTAGAGTTGGAAGGGACCTTAAAGATCATCAAGTTCCAACCCCCCTGTCATGGGCAGGGACACCTCCAATAGACCAGGTTGCTCAAAGCCCCATCCAGCCTGGCCTTAAACACCTCCAGGGATGGGGCATCCACAACTTCCCTGGGCAACCTGTTCCTGTGCTTCACTACCCTTACAGTAAAGAATTTCCTCCTAATATCTAATCTAAATCTCCCCTCTTCCAATTTAAAACCATTACTCCTTGTCCTGTCACTACATCTCCTGACAAAGAGTCCCTCTCCGGCTCTCCTGTAGGCTCCCTTCAGATACTGGAAGGCTGCTATGAGGTCTCCCCGGAGCCTTCTCTTCTCCAGGCTGAACAGCCCCAGCTCTCTCAGCCTGTCTTCATAGGAGGGGTGCTCCAGCCCTTTGATCATCTTTGTGGCCCTCCGCTGGACCCCTTCCAATAGGTCCATGTCCTTCCTGTGTTGAGGACTCCAAAGCTGGACACAGTATTCCAGGTGGGGTCTCACGAGCACAGAGTAGAGGGGTAGAATCACCTCCCGAGACCTGCTGGCCACACTTCTCTTGACGCAGCCCGGAATCTGGTTGGCTTTCTGGGCTGCCAGTGCTCACTGCCGGCTCATGTTGAGCTTCTCATCCACCAACACCCCCAAGTCCTTCTCCTCGGGGCTGCTCTCCAGCCATTCTCCGCCCAACCTGTATTTGTGCCTGGGATTGCCACATCCCAGGTGCAGGACCCTGCACTTGGCCTGGTTGAACTTCATGCAATTTGCATAAGCCCATCTCTCAAGCCTGTCTAGGTCCCTCTGGATGGCATCCCTTCACTCCAGCGTGTCAACCGTGCCACTGAGCTTGGTGTCGTCGGCAAACTTGCTGAGGGTGCACTCTATCCCACTGTCCATGTCTCCGACAAAGATGTTGAATGGCACTGGTCCCAGTACCGACCCCTGAGGAACTCCACTCGTCACTGGCTGCCAACTGGACATTGAACCATTGACCACAACCCTTTGAGTGCGGCCATTCAGCCAGTTCCTGATCCACTGAGTGGTCCATCCATCGAACCCATGTCTTTCCAATTTTGAGACCAGGATGTCATGCGGGACAGTGTCAAATGCTTTGCATAAATCCAGGTAGATGACGTCTGTTGCTCTGCCCTTGCCCACCAAGCCTGTGGCAGTATTGTAAAAGGCCACCAAATTTGTCAGGCACAATTTGCCCTTGGTGAAGCCATGCTGGCTGTCTCCAATCACCTCTTTATTTTCCATGTGCCTTAGCAGAGATTCCAGGAGGATCTGCTCCATGATCTTGCCAGGCACAGAGGTGAGGCTGACTGGCCTATAGTTCCAGTTCTATGAAATATAGGCTTTCTCTACTATTGAGTACTCCTTCTAGGTCAAGCACAGCGTGAAGCTGTGATTCCCAACTAGAAGGCACAAAAAAATGAGCTCCTCATCCAGAAAGGTTCTTTTCTCTTTAATTTTTTTTTTCTCAGAAGATGAGCTGAAGAAATCTCTTGAAGCATATATGTTAGATTGAAAAGTATTAAATTAAGAACGTGATAAACATTTGATTGAGTGCAACCTGAGGGACACTGCTCAAATATTTGCAAGGTTCAATAAGATGAGCAATGGGAAAACAAAAAGACAGTATACAGAGACTTCAAATCATTCAGCAAAGTTCAAGAGCAATTACAACATGAAAGTAGGTATAGTAGCCAAAAATGAAAGTTTTATAAATCTTAGTTAACACTTTAAATTGTATTAAGACACACAGGCTAGGGTTAAAGTACTTATACACTTCCGTTGAGAAACAACACTATCTTCCTAAAAAGTCCATGAATAACTGCATACATACATGATTTTTCTGCATAACTTCAAATATAGCATTTTTGAAGGTAATAGCTTCATTGGAGTGGCAAGAGCTGCAGATAAAAGGAGACTGAAATCAGAAATAGGTGAAAACACAGATATTGCTAAATTGGTAAACAGAGAAGTGCCAGCAATTCTGGCTAATCAAGAGAGTCATATTTGTATCTAAAAGACTAAATGTAGGTGTTTTGATGTATTTAGATGCTATGTGTAGTAACACAATGGAATATTGGATTCTTGTTGAAAATAAGAATTAGAATTTGGCACAATAAATTGACTAGGTATCTTCTAAATAAAATAGATAAGCTCTAATAAGTTTATGAAATCCATACAGTCAGTTTATTCTTCAGGATGTGTTTCATCTGTCATTTGTTTCTAAATCAGAATTTTGTGTTTCAAATAGGTTGACGGTTGCAACTGGATTTGACAATTTCAGATACGATGGAAACTTCCAATGGCATAAGGATGCAGAGAGAAATTCACTCTCTGCACAAGTGAGTGAAATCCCTTTGTACAACCCACTTCACATGCTACAAAAATTTGCTGCCATAGTTCTTTTGGGATTAAAAATATAGCACATCTTAGAGAAAAAACCCTGAGCTGGATAAATGTGGCACCATGAGAAGAGGCATTTCTATTCTTTAAGCACAAACTTGCCTTTCAGTCATTCTGAACTGCTTTTCAGCATTTCAGAAAGCCTGCAACAACTAGCAGTCAACACGTCAACACAGAACGAAAAACTGCATCCTGAGTATAATGTGCAGGCTTCAAAAATCAGAGAAGCACCTTAATTACTTCTAAGATAACTGCTTTCTTTAAGAAACAAAATAAATGATGTGAGAAGGTGCTACTATATTATTATTTCGGTCTCAAAACAGAGGCTTGATCTAGTCATTTCATTAGCCTGTAACACCAGGCTGAACTCTGTGTTAATCAGCTTCTTCAAAGCCTCCATTTTTAGGTAAATGAAATTCCCTGTCCATTGGCTAAGGCAGGCAGGGTTTGTGTAGGACAATGCTTTGAAAGTTCCCTGCAAACCCAGGTCCTTTTAACTTCCAGATTTCCAACTTTTTTTCAATTCTTAGGCCTGCAGCATTGTAGCTTTAATTTATGTTAATGAATGATTGGATTATGCGACTGTTGCCAGAGCATCTGATATGTCTGCATCGCTCCTCTGTTCTGTGACAATGCCTTCAGTGATTAGCTGGGCACGTTTAAACATTGTTTCCACTGATTTATAAACTTCTGTGCAGCTTTTAAGCAAGAAGATAGAGGCAAAAACTTTGAGCGTGTAGCAGACGGAGAGCCAAGTATGATGCATCAGTGGCAGATTAGTCAGCACCGCTACACAGTAGGGAGAGAAAAGATTAAACGTTCTTCATTTGCTAGTTATGTTGGAGACAGTTTACAAGTAGGAATAACCTTCAGGTCTCTCTTTTCAGTTTAACTCATTAATTAGTAGTCACATCTGTTTAATCTACTTGCGTGTTTAGATTCTGTATTATATTGATTCGCAGCAATTTCTTCAGCCCTGTCACATCTAAGTTCTACTCACAGAATACAAACCTATGCATGTTCTGTCCCATGAATGTTTTTTAAATTTCTATCAATCTCACGATTCTTAACTAGGAGGGTAAAAATCAAGATAATGAAAAATTTCTGGAATAGAGAATTTAGTTCAAGTAAGTAAAAGTCTCCACTGGGCTTTCTTTTTGTTATCCTCTACTTCTCAAATAATGTTAATTTTAAATGTGGATCCCATTTATTATATTTTCACAGTGTTTTGTCCTGTATTTTTAAGTAGAAGCCAACAAGAGTTGTTATCCAGTCCAGCAGCAAGTGATCGATGACAGATATAGATTCAATTTGCGTGAGGCGGGAAGAAAGGGAACCTGGATCTCCTACTTCCCCAGTTTTTGTAGCAAACACTAATATACTAAAATAAAAAAAAGAAATCCTCCACTGACAGTGTTACAAGCACTTGTCAACGATCATTTTATTTGAGCCGAATTCATTTATTTGTGTTACACTCAGAAAGAATTTAGCTGCAGTCTGTGAATATCTCTGATATGTAATGCTTGGTATTTTCCCCTGTAATTCCATCCCACAACCTTCAATGAAATCCAAAAATTGTTGAGAGTTTTGCCACAGGTGTCACTTGGACTGTGATTTGAACCTTGTTTCATGTAACCCAAGATCCAGCAGCAATTAAATGCCTCTGTAAACTCCCATTCCTGTGACTCCCTGTGGCAGTGCTGGGGCTCCATGTGTTGGGTACTGTGAATGGGTATAAATCCTTGCAAATAATCACATTTTCCAAAGATTCCAAGTAGCTTAGGAGCCTGAGTTTCCTTTTCAAATATAATTTAAGCACTAAGAAGCCTTTGATTCTCAGTTAATGGTCCCTGAGCCATTTAGGAAAAAATATATGAAAAAAATTTGGGCATGGCAACGCAAGATACCCTTCCTGTCCAAGCCCAATATCCTCGACATTTGGAGCTCATCTAAGAAGGAAGTGTGAGGTCAGAACCCCTCTTTTTCACATTATTTACTTATTTATGCCAAATAAAATAGTTCATCATGAGATGTTTAGAAACATCCAGTTGAAACAGTCCTGGGCTCAACAACAAGGAGTTTGTGATTTGGAAAGTAAGCACTACCCCCATCTCCCATGGTAGTGTGTTAATTACATTGGCAGTTGAATCAAAGACGTCACAAACAGGCATGCATGCACACACAGACATGCACACAGCCTATCAGTCCCCCAAATCTGAGAGATCCCAGCATTTTGCAGTTCTCTTTCATATATTTTGAACACTTCCTTAATATATCTTGCAGTTAAATACCTTGTTTTCTAAATGTCTTAAAGTACATCTTAAATGTTTTTGTAAACTGTGAAATACGTTGTTTTGCAGTCTTTCTGTACTTCTGAATTCTTATCTCTCTGTGTAAAATACAAAACTTCTCTGGAAGTCTATGGGAAAACATCACTTTACAGCAACCCAGAAAATAGTTGATGCGATGGATTGTGCCCTCCAAATTTTTGTGTATCTTAAACCACTAATTTTTCCTTCGGAGAATTCACAACTCCATCTTCAGTAAATGATACAAGAACTGCTTACTAATACTACTGACAATATTTGTTTGAGAAACCTAATTTAATAATGTAAATGAAGTGGAAATAGATCTTACTTAGCAAATATATCCCTTAAAGGCTTTAGAATGAGAGCCAGCCTATAGAATTAATATTTCTCTGTAGAATGACAGTTTTAAAATGACTGCAATGATTTGTAGGGTAAGCTATTAAATTGTACTGTTTGTATACAATGGTTGCTCTTAACAGCCTCACAGCATCTATTTGCAAGTAATTACCTTTACTGTGGTATTTGCCATGTGCCATCAACTTAGCTTTCTATTACTTCTACTGATAAGTAATACCGCAAGTGAACTCTTAGGTAAAAGGTAAATGTTGAAAGATTTCATTGTGGACCACCATGTGGAAAATAACTGAGAGTAGAAACAGATAATGCTGATGAGGTGTTTTAAGACTCCATTGACCTTGTATCCCATTTCTTAACAATTTTCCAGTGATGTAAATAACAGTTGTTCCATACCTCCTCTTCAATACTTACTCTGTTGGCACAGTTGTTGATTATTAAGAACACATGGCTCCCAGGCTTGGCGACAACTTCTGCTGTGGTATGCTTTGGGAAAACAGGTTGTTTCCTGCTGCCAAAAAGGGGTTTCCAATTGACTTGTCAACTCAGAGTCCACCTATCTGCAGCAACAGAAACCTGAGACTCTTTGGTTTGCTTTATGGTACATATTATTATTCTGTGCACAGATTCACAGAGCAATGGCACAGGCTTTTTCTAGAAGGACATTATAATGTGAGTCAGCTACAGCCATGAATTTTATTAACTTTTTTGTTAGGAAGCGCATTAAATGGCAACACTAATGCACAGATGAGCTCTGCAATGTTCCTATTCCAAGGCTGAGCAGATGGCTGTTTCGATGTGTGCTTGCTTTCATGTTCTCCATTTCATGCAGTGTCCCTTATCTTAGGCAACCCACTTATATTTATGCTGCCGGAGAGCCTTTAAACTTGCTGGAAGTTTATGGAGTGAAGGGATGGTATGGTGGAAAAGCCAGAGGGAAAACTCAGATAAGACTCTGGTTGTGCTTTCTCCTCTACTTGATTAACTCAGGAAACAGCTTAGATTTCCAGTCTCTTTTGTGGAGATGGAGGAACTAATTTGGTAGTGAAAACCCAGCTGAACGCTATTTCAAAACCAGAACAAACCAAGGGTCTAAAAAATTCCAGTAACACTCTTTTTCTTTCTTTCTCTCCCAACATAATTTTTGTTACTTTTTTCCTTTTCTTTTTTAGCTCTGTACAAAGGCTCAATTTACATCTAACTGTGAAATAATTTTTGGAAGGACTAAACAATTCAAACAGTAGAGAACAATAAGAACTACTGGTGCACAGGTCCTTTGAAAAGTAAGTCACTGATGTTACAAGTATTCAAACTAAATCACTGAACCTTAGAGGCCACTGTTCTCTTCCCATTGCAGCTCTTATTTTCCTTCTAATTTACATTTAAATGCAGGCAGATCCAGATATTCACTCTTCTTCCCTTGACAGGCTTCTAATGCAGGTGATGCAAAATTCCCAGCATGTTCTTTTTTTTTTTTTTTTTTTTTTTTTTGGATCGGTCTCCAATCAGCATTCTGACATGCTCCTCAATGACACATGGAATTATGGAGCTTTCCCATCTTCCATGTGGCCCAGCTCGCTCACCACTAACAGCCGACTTTCCAGCAGGAAGCCTGCGGATGAGGAGCTGTTACTTCGCCTTATTACCCCAGCACCCAACTGATTGTTGTGATGTGATGTGGTACAACTTGCATATGTTGCCAACTTGTCGGTGCAGACAGAGGCTAGACAAGCACTATGGGATGAGAGCGTTATGCAGCTCCCCAGAATCTGGCTTTGGTCAAAATGTGGAAATCTGCACAGGCTGCAGATTACTGGCAGTGTCTGATTAAACTCCTTCCTGTTAGAATTTGAGAGTTGACCTCAGCCATAAGGAAATTAAATGCAAAAAACAGTGTTAAACTGTGTTAAATATAAAGTATCCTTAAATGGTAAACAGTAATGCTTCACTTTCCACCATGATCACCATGCACTCCAAATATCATACTTTATTTCTTTATTATCCCAGTTGAAGAAGTAGCACAAGAATGAAATAATTATGAGACTCAACAGCCAGTGAGGAGCTAGTGAAGGAATCAGTTACCAGTTTTGGATCCTACTACGATTCAGTTTAACTCTAAAGATACTCTAGAAAGATATGCACCTTTCACTGGAATGGATGTCCATAGCTCTCACCAGCTTTGTTATGCCATTAAGACTTTATATGTGAGAAGAAAATTTTCAGGTATTCAGAAAGGAATATGGAGCAAATAATCAGTAAACAGTGCCTAACTCCCTTTGCCTGAAACACTTCTCTGGCTTGAAAACCACAGCCAATGAGCAGTTGTTGACTGGCCTTTGGCTTTTATTTTTCTTTAAGCATAAAACTCCCGATTTCTCTTTATCTGTTCTGACACTCATGATCCTCTCAGTCCCACATACCTACTCCCCTTTGCTTCACTTCCTGCTATTTCACAGGGATAAAAAAGAAAAATATTCACAACAGCTTGTTGAGGCCTGGAAAAATTAAACAACTTGCTCAAGGTATGAGAAGAAACTGATAGAAAAGCTGAGTCAGGAGTCTAGGTCCTGTGCCATCATCTCCATTTCAATTTCTCTCCTTGACATACATGTATATCATGTCATCTATATGCATAAATATTTTCTTTTCTTTTAATTTTGAAATACTAATTTACTGTTTTAACATGGCAAGTTTTCAAATGATGCTTTTCTAGCAGAACATCATGGATATGAGCATTAGTTGCACAGTAAGAACAGACTGAAAAGGCTAAAGGCAGTGCCAGGGAATCAAAACTAACACCCATTATGATCCATATTCCTTTCTATATAAGGGGGAGAGTCTTTTATATGAGCTAAACTCCTCGAGGTCTTGTTCAGACATGAAACCAAATCAGCCAAAAGTAGCAGGGGGAGTAATGCCATGTATTTCCAAAACTCCCTACAGCTGGTTGTGCACCCTTTGTATCACACATACCCAAGCTTTCACAGCCTAATTTTGCCTCTTTTTCATTTTAATATTTTTAAATCCAACTAGAAAAATTGTATCATCTATGCACAGCAGGATGTCCCATTATACGTGAAATAAGCTTTACTGGTATTACAGAAATGACAAGTTCATTCTTGAGTCTATGTACAAAGCATAATTCAGTTCCGTAAAGCTTATTGCATTCAGACAACCCAATAGCATATGTGAGCCTTATGTTATTCTGCCCTTTCACAACATTTACAAACTGATACATATCTCTTCAAGAGGATAAATGTTTTCCTAAGTAAAAAAATGTCAGCTTTAGCTTGGACTGCATTAGCTCTATTGAGTTCTTCAAATACACACCACATTAATGAAGACTAGACCATGGTGGGCTATGCTTTTTGATAAATATTGAAGTGCTCTTTGATCCTGATAACCCATAAATGTTCAGCATGAGTGAATTTTCACGGTCAGCATGCAATGATTTTGATATTTGACTTAATCTGTAGCCCAGTGTGGTTTATTTTCCTTATCTGGATGGTATGCTTAGAACAAGAAAAGACAGAGAAATTAAAAACAGCACAGTAGTAATGTTCAAAAACCTTTTTTCTTTTTTTCCTGTTCTGCAAGAATTCTTAGTCAAGCTGACCCATGGCTTAAAGACATCTCTATACACAAGTCTTTGCAAACAAAAATGCACTGCAATGCCCCTCCTTACACTGGACAAACTTTCTCCACTTTTGCACTGGAGATTACAGTTCAGCTTTTCATTCACTCAGTGGCTTTGTATCAGACTGGGAATTAATAATAACAATATTTTGTACTTGTATCAGTGCTTATATAGCACCTTTTTATCCCAGTCTCTCAAAGCACTTTACAAACATTAATTAATTAAGTCTCACAACAGCCCTGTGAGGCAAGGAGCTATTAGGTGAAATAATTCCTTTCAGTTTCTTGCCTTTGCCACAGGGAAAAGAAGAAGCATAAAGAGCTTAGTTTGTGCCAAAAAAATATAGCCTAGAAATAATGCTGGCAGGGCTGTGTGCCTCATCACTGCAGGAAGCAAGTACTCAAAATCCTTATGCATTAGCAGAACAAGGAGCAGTACCACAATCCATGAGCTGATGGAGAGGCGGGAGCCAGTAGTCTTCGCTAGCTGAGCACGGTGCCTTTGTTAGGCATACAGGTTATTATTTTAATCATAAGAAATAAAAAGTGAGAGCTTGCCTGCTAAGTTTTCTAATGCTCTTGTGGATCCTTAGTAACAACACATAACTCCTCAAATGGCAGTTAAGGCCAACTGGTACATAATTGAAAAGAATGAGAGTTGCCACATCTCTAGGCATGAAGAATTACCAACACAGGCTGAAGTTGTTTTCTGAATCTGATAAAATTAGCAGTAGCCAGGTTTTATACAGACAAGCCTAACATGAAAGAACACAAAGATAAAGGATGACGAATAAAGCTGTGACAAAGTGTTGTTTAAAAAACTAACACTAATGTTTCAGGCAATGAGTACAGATGCTGAAGCATAAAACCTCAAAAATAATAGTGATGTTGATGTCTCATTTAAGGGCACATTTGGTGGTTCCAGAGGGTTTTTTGACATTCTAAAGGGGCAGACAGGGGAAACAGAGCTTACAAAGAAAAACAGACTTATAGCTTGCAAAAAAAACCCAAACTCCAAACCTGGACGTATAGCTTGTAAAAAAAAAAAAATAATGCCATCTGAATTCAGTGTTTAGCCAAGCAGTGTTTATCGGGGTTTCATTCTGTGCACTAAGAACATAAATGGTTTCTTTTTTCCTGGGGCCAGATTTGGATCACTAACTTGAGTTGGGCCTGAGGGAGAAACACAGCATGTATGATGAGCTGATTAATTACCAGAAATCAAATGCCTTGCAGTCAGGAGCAACGTGCTTGAAAGAAAGCACTAGTACTATAAAAGTGGTGCATATCTACATGCATGCATGGCCAGGCAAGAACACCATGGGGATTAGGTTTCACTGTAGCCTGAAACAAAGGATTTAGGAATGATTGTTTATCCTTGACAGTGTGACCTGTGCCAGTCTTTATTAACAAGGGCTTTCAGTATATGACATTTAAAGTAACAGAACCTTCTTAAATAAACCTCAGGATTTTACCTTCTTAAAACATCACCAGGATTTCAGCTGCTTTTCAGATACCATGGCAGTGATTCATAATTAAAGGTTAGGATATGTCTTATTTCAAGCCTTGTATGCATAAATATAATCCTTTTGAGTCTGTCTCTTAGGAAGAGCTCATTTAAAGTGGAGTGGAAATCTACTAGGAAGCCATAAATGAAGATAGAATCATATTAAATATTAGGAACATTATATTGGTTGGCTTGGAAAGTTATTGAAAAATAACAGGATAATAGGAGACATCCTGTTTTTCTGTCAGTTTCTCACAATATGTCAGACCATTTTAGTAAATTTTCCCTGTCTCTGAAAGTCACATATATATATGTATGCAGATGCTTAGTAGTATTTTGTTTTCTATACAGGATTATTTCAGAATTACTTTGTCAATCATGAAACTCAGGGAAATCACAAAATCACTCGTGTCTTCTAATATATCATTGCATGCAGTCCTCCAAAAGAGAGAGTCATCTTGTCTGGCTGGAAGTTTTAATGGATGATTTAATATAAAACATTGTTAGACTGCTGTAAAGTGTTCTGTTTACAGTTGTCTGTTCTGGTATTTATTTGTTCCTTCCACTACTTGCTTGCCAGACAATAAATAGTACATTGTCATCTCACTAAGAGTATTTCTGCAGTTGGAACATTTTTTCCTGTACCTATGAACTATCCTTTGAACCAATAAATGTTTCAAAATAATATGGGTGCTGTAAGTGAGGCTGTGGCAAGGATATGAAAGGCTGACTGGGAAGCAGCAGAAGACCAGGCCAGATGATGGTTTCCTAGTTACAAACTGTAGTTATATAACCCTGAAAGAAATTTTTGCCTAAAAACAATGATAGGCATGGTACGTCACTATTTTCAGCTGGATTAATTTAAAACTAAACTAACTTTTCTTTTAATTGTCTCTTTTTTTTTCTTTTCTCATGCTTCTTTGTCCTACGAGAAATATCACTCAAGAAAGGACATTTTGTCCAAAATTTCCTAACTCCCTCTGCTATATTATCTAAGGATAGCGAGCAATTTTAGACAGCTGTCAAACCTCTCCATCTCTTTTTCTGACTTCTTATGCATAAACATTTCTAGGTGAATTTTTTTTTTTTCTGTCCTGATATATTTTAAATGGCTTGTTCTGAAAAAAAAAGTAATATCTTACTGTAACCAGACACAATTGAGAACATTATTCATTGTTTCAGTATTACATGCATGTGTCTTGCTTTCAGCCCCCATGACCAACATGTTCTTTGACTTGAGCTAGGAATCAACATTTTTTTTGAACTTCTTTCCCCATCTGGGAGTAAGGAAGCATCCAGCAGAATTAATTTGGCAAGTTTACCCACTAAGCATGCACAGAAAGAGATGAGAGAACAGGGAGATCCTTGGGAACCCATGCTCATGGTCCCCTGAATTCAGGGGCACTGGGAAAGTTGAGCACAATCTTGGCTTTCACTGAAAAATAAAATCAGATAAAATGCCACTGCAAGACAGTCATGAAAATTATTATTTAAACCTCATTAGTACACATGTGCCACCAGGTATATCTTTTCAAAAAGAAAGAAGTTCTGTATGGTATGGCAATATGTATAGTAAAATACAAAAAATTTCTGAGTAGTAACTGGCACCCCTGCATGTGGAGCAGCCCTAAACACCCTCCGCAGCTCTGAAGAGTCTCCTGAACTTGAGTTGCATTCACAGCTACGCAGTCTGTGTCCACAAGCATGGAAGCTCTGTAGTATCAGCAGCAACACTGGAATAGTAATATTGACATTGAGTCTAATAAACCACTTCCTTTTTTCCTTAACTTCTCCTTGTAGTGGTGGAAGGATAATAATATCATAACACCACTTGGCAAAGCTGTGAAATAAATGGAAGTTCTTCAAACATTATTGGACAACATGCAAACAAAGAGAGAAAGGTGGTGAGAAAGAGAGCGATTTCCCCTGCACCCAACCACAGCAGTGTTGGGGTACAGAGCTCAAAATCTTCAAAGTACCTCTTATCTAATGATATAATTTTCTTCCCAGAGAACCATAATGCTAATCCTATTAGCATATTAGTGTGTGATCATGGCTCTAGAGTTACATACAACATTCATACCAAATTTGAACATACTGTGAAAGCAGCTGTGAGGGCTTGATGAACTCAAGATAAAAAGAGCTGTATTCATGAGCTGCCGGCAGCAGCAGCAGCCTGACGCTAACGGGGAGACAAAGTGGAAAGGAGCCGGGGCTGCACAGCTGCAGCTCCAGCAGGTCATCTTGACATGCGGGCTGCTCTCACTGGTGGTGCGTATCAGGCTGCAGCAAGATCTAACATTCTTCTACCTCATCCGCAAACATAGGCTTGAGAACCTTCCTCCTGCTTCAGCGTCTCTGTAATCCAGACCCTGAGTCCCTTGCAAAACTGTGCCACAGGTACAAGGACTGCAGGAAGGCAACCTGAAACCAGGGACAGAGATAAGCATCTGTATTCACCTCTGTGTCATAATGTCATACAAAGTCAAAGTCTGCTGAGATGGAAGGCAGATGTGAAGCTTAAGATAGATAGGCATGCAACAGCTCCCGCCGGGGCGGGGAGGGGAGCTGCACACCGCCAGCAGCAGCCTGCAATTATCTCTATTGAAGTAAGAAGTAATATAAATTTTAAAAAATGGTTCTAAAAAAGAATAAGAAATCTTCTTAACATATTTTATTCTTCCCCCACCACCACCACCATTTGTTACTTAAATTTCCATAATTAAAACTCCAAACTGCCTGTCTCAGCTCTCTGGTTTGGATACTTTTATCCTTAGTACCTAAGCAGCTGTAGCGATGATGCTTCTCCATAGGAGTTTGATGATGGAGTGAGTCTTTGACTCACACCATTAATTACAGCAAATGTGGGGATTACTTAGAGCTCAGACATTGCCTCCCAGCCACCACCCTCTTCTGGCTCCTCACCACTACCACTACCACTTACTTTTTTTGGCAAGCAGCCTATTTCATGAAACAGTGCCTATTTCCAAGTGTGAAACTGTGGCACTCATCTTGAATTTCTTCCACTGTTATTGTGCCACTTATCTCCTGATGAGGGTCTATGACATTAGCTAAGTGAAATGACACCATTTTCCTTTTTTAAAATACTTCTTTAATACTTAAAAGTGGAAACACCAAAAAATAATGCAGAAAGTGATTGTAACCTTTATTATTTCTGCTTATTATTACAGAGTTAATATGCTGAATCCAACTGATCTCATCCACTCCCACAGGCTTTGTATGGAGAATGTCTGCTATTTCAGAGAAAGACTGTGTAAAGAAAGTATTTTCAGGATGCCTTACCCAAAAGAGGGGTTTTTCTTCTGCTCTCTCCTCTCCAATGCAATGGATTTGCAATGAGACATATATATGATAAACACCTCAGCACTACCACTTTGGATACTCTCACCATCCATATTATTTTTTTATTTGTTTTTAATCCTGCTAAAACCAATGCTGCCTTTTGGCAAAGAGTTCCATGGTATAATTCTTCTTCGTTGTGGAGACAAATATTTCCATTCCTCAGCTTTAAATTTCATCTTTTAACTGAATATCCCTTTGTCTGTGTAATAGGAGAAAGCCAGAGCTGAATATTCCACTCTCTGCTCTCTATGCTATATATTATTTTATAAAACTTTATCTGGCCTCCTAATATTTATCTTTTCTTTAAAATAAACAGTCCTATTCTTTTTACTCTCTTCAGAGATTTTTTTCAGACCTTAAGTTATCCTTAGAGATCATTGCCAACTGTTTTCTATTTCTTCTTTCCCTCAGCTTTTTCAACAGAGGTGACAAAAAGTTTTTACCATAAAGCTTTTCAGTGGTTCATATAATGACATGAAACATTTGCCATCTTGTTTTCTTTAATTTATAGATGGCATTCCTTAAGGTATCCTGAGTTTAATTAATGTTGCAAAGAGCATTACTCCCTTAAATACAAATAAAAGGTGGGTGTTTAAAAGTCGTATTTTATTTTATACCTGTACTCTTTCTTGAATCTGTCTTGTTTACACGTTTATATGATACATGTTTATATGACAGCACCAACTTCCTGTAGCTCTTTCTAGAACCTACTAATCATAGAATCATAGAATCATCCAGGTTGGAAGAGACCCTACAAAGGGTCCCTACACTACAAAGTTCTTCCCTATATCATATCCCCCAACACCGCATCTAAACGTCTCTTAAACACATCCAGGGATGGTGACTCAACCACCTCCCTGGGCAGCCTATTCCAATGCCCGACCACTCTTTCTGTGAAAAATTCTTTCCTAATGTTCAGTCTAAACCTACCCTGCTGGAGCTTGAAGCCATTCCCTCTCATTCTGTCATTAATTACCTGTGCAAAGAGACCAGCACCAACCTCTCTACAATGTCCTTTCAAGTAGTTGTAGAGAGTGATGAGGTCTCCCCTCAGCCTCCTCTTCCTCATACTAAACAGTCCCAGCTCCTTCAACCGCTCTTCATGTGATTTGTCTTCCAGGCCCTTCACCAGAAAGTTTACACTTTATTGATACAAAAAATGGAATTACATTTGAGTATTAATTTCTACAGATACAAACTGTCTGTGTTGTTTAGCTGTATCGGGCTTTAAGATTAAGAGAGACAGATCAATATTTCAAAATTCAGCTGAGGGGTGCATTTCGGTAGTTGCATTCATACATGTCTCGTCTTTTGGCTGGCTCCTCTTCTCCCCATCTGCTGCAATGGCTGGCTGCCTGCTCCTGCGCTGGCAAAGCCCCGGCCGCTGGGCCACCGTGCCAGGCAATGGAGCCGCCCGGGCAGAGCGCACACCCTGCCTCCTGCAGTAGGTCCATACTGATGTTAATGCTGAAATACTGGCTTCACATGCCCCTTTAAACATTCTTAGACCTGCCTGACATTTACATGCCAAAAGTACAACATGGAAGCACAGGAAAACTTGAAACACAAAGAGTAAAGTGCAGTTCACTACACAGTGCTTTGATCTTGAGAAAACAGCCGGCTAATGGAGGAGGACTAACTCCTGCAGAGCCACAGGGGAGACTGCAGGGATGGTGCCATGTGCCTGAGAAATATCCCAGGACTTTCAAGCCCACTGGCACAAACTACGGTGATAGAAGGACAGTTACACCTTCTAGATTAATGATAGACACCATAAACCCGAGTCAGGCATGATTGTCTGTAACCCTGTGCAGTAGTGAACCAGGCTGACTGTATTTGAGAAAAAGACTTACCTGGATGTTTCCTGTCTCTGGTATGAGTGCATGACAATGATGAATGTATATACATCTAGACATGCTCTGATATATATTGCAGGGGGAAGAAGTGAAAATTAAATTCCTTGTAAAAAGGAGGAAAAAATGATGATATTCATTTCCACCAAGACAATGGACAAGAAGAAAAAGAGAAAAGATGCACATACGCTCCCATGCATGTACACCCTTACACACACACATACACATGTGTGAACTCACATTCGCACAGTCATTGCTGGCTCTGTCACCTCCCAGTTGCTTATACCTAAAGAATGAAACATTGTTTATACAGAAATCTGATTTTCAGTTTAATTGTTCTCCCTTATGTTCTGCAGGATATTTCTAAACAACATTCTGCTTGTTATCTGCTACAGCTAGTTAGTTGTATGTTAGTTCATGCCGTTTTCTTATCCTATTTATTTAAAAATAAATTCATCTACAAAACTTACACTTGTTATAGAATCAGAGAAGCCTAATCAACGTGAAACACCTGTTTATATTTCTCAGTATTTGTGTTACTACTTCAGCTCCACTGTATTTGAAAAGTTGGTATGCGCTGGGCACTGTTTTTCTTTTTAATAATTTGCAGTCTAACTGCCTTACTGCTCTGTTTAAAACTTCCCAGACATCTCATTAACACTAATGCTCCCAACTTTTCCAAACCCAGAGATTTTCAAGGTCTCAATGAAAACAAATGGACTTTTTCAAGAAAGAGGTCTGTAGTTTTTCTACCATCTTCAAGAAAGATCAAAAGTCTATTGAAAAACGTTTCATGGAAAGCTCCAAGCATTTTTCTGCGTTCTTGTCACTATGCTCATTGTTTGTGTTAGTGAAACCAACTGTTGCATTAGCAATGGTGGCTATGTAAATCCTGAGATTATTGGTCAGATATACTCCTCGTTTCTAGCATTCCCTCTTGCTCATTTAACTAGTAACTTTGAACTCCACGCCATCATGACTGGGCACAGTTTAAATAACAGGCTCTGTTTCCATATAGGTCATGTTGACATTAAAAAATTTGATCAATTCTAAGTAAAGTATTTGTTGTTTCCTGGGAAGAGATGATAGTCCTTAGAGAGAGGTTATTCATCCAAGTAATCCTATTTATCTCAGTGCAATTGCTTGTTTGAGAATGTTTTGAACAGAGAAATCAGTCTACAGCATGGCCCGTGGTGATTATAACAATATTTTTTTTATATTATAACAATTTCAAGTATCATGCGAGGGGAAGACTAAGATTTTAGGAGAATGCTGGTTTTCTTCCTCATAGCTATAAAGTGTGAAATTTCCTATGAAAGCAAAATAGCCTCCTTGGTTATCATGTAAAATTCTCCTTTCTTAAGGGACAAAATTTGTGGAGTTGCTAGTTGCTGTAATGCACTCTGTTCCCAGAACCCGCAGTTTGCAAATGAAGCTGTCCACTGGCCATTTTCAAATGTAGCAGCTTTGCAACTCAGGGATTAAATGGAATCAATAAATGATTGTCTGGGAGACAAAAATGCACATGTACAAGCTCAGAGACACACAGACTTTCACATGTGGGAAAGTTGTTTTCCATGGACCTGCCTGATTAAAAGGCTGGGAGGATTTGCCCTTCCTTAGAGAATGCTTAGATAAAGAGTAAGTTACTCTGATGATTAGTAAAAACTTTTAAAAAGAGCAAGTGTCTCTCATGGCCTTCACTTTCCTGCCAGTTTCTTGCTAACTATATTACAGTTGGCCGTCATCTATGCCTGTCAACAGAGATTTTACTTTCCAAAAAGGACTTCCAAGAAAAAGAAAAAAAGGGGGGGGGGAAGCATGCTCTATTATGAGACAGGGAAACAAGAGGTTTTCTTGTGTATGTAAGAAAATATATTTTACAAAAGAAAAATCTTGTTTGGACACATCTCAAGTCATTTGTCTATGAATCTCTTCTTTCTTTATACATATGTATATGTATAGACTGCCCTGCAATTGATACCATTCTAATGCTTTTATCACACTTCAATAATATGTGTTGTGAAATAGACCTGTAATAAGGTTTCTTATATCATATGTTTGGAGTAAAGTCATTCCCAGATATTAACTAATCTTCAAAAAGCTTTGGAAACTGAGGCTGAAATTTTAAGTCAGTGTCAGAGCCTGGATTAAGTCTGAAGAGCTAATAAGAACCTTTAGACCAGAGGAATTTAGGAAGTGCTTTAGTGCGCTTTCTCTATAGGAATGGACTTAATTGAAGTAAAGTCTGAGTGAAAATATCTCTCCTCTTCCATGGTCTACATCCCCTCTATCCACTCAAAAGATTGATTCGTTTGGGAAGAAATTTTAAACAGATAAAAAATATAGTCATACTGAAACTGTAACATTGATTAAAACTGTATTTTTATATTTTAAAACATTCAGAGTAGAAATTAAAATATACACCAGTCTCAATAATTCGCATTTACTTACCACATTTCTTTCAGCAATTTCTCTACTGCCCTGGCTAGTTGGTCCTTATGTGCATTTAAGCATGTTTCTCTGCATCATTCCTCCTTCCAATTTGCCTAATCAAATATGGTGATTTTTCTTACTGTTTTCTGTCCTGTCTGGATTGAAAAGATTTTAATTCTTTCCTCAGTAGCTTATTGACCACTTGAGTCCAGTACCTACCAGTCAGGTCTCATTGGTACATTGATAGTTCTACATTTTACAAAAGAAGTCTCCACAAACTCACAAACTATGATAAGGTCACATAGGAGTGCATTTGCTTATACTGTTTTGAAATCTTTTAACTGCTTGAAAGGAAAATACTATCTAAAGTCTACATAAACAAGTAAGGAGCCTCTTTATGCTAAGTGCTGTACAAGTCCTCTCTAAGCTGAAGATCCAGCCATTCAAACAGAAAAGCAAGACCGGGTAAAGGGGAACAGATGGGGATGAGATGGAGGTGAGAGAACGGTAGAAGGAAGCAGTTGCCCAACGTAGGTAAACTCCATGACAAAGACATGGACTGTGTTCCCCCACATCTCAGCCTAAAGTCTTTGCAATGTGATTCTCCTTCCTACATCTCTCACATATTCTTCATTACCTTGACCCCCCTTACCGTCCCTTTCTGACAAAGGTGCTCTTTCAGTAGCTCTTTAACATAAGGAGTCAGAATTTCCTTTAATGGGAATGAAAACAGTTTAATTTAAGTTGTCAAAATACAACACAATTCAAAAGATGAATTCTTGTGTTCCCCAACTAACGTTCACCTCCTGAGTGCCTTATAATTACATCGACAGTGAACCCTGGGAAAGGATGAAATTTAATGATATGAAGGGTGTGGGGGAAATGAGCATCAATTTGTTAAATACTGCATTTCTCTCTGGATTTTAACCTTCAGCAAGTACGATGCACACGTGAAATGTGAATGCAAAGAGAAGAGTGAATAGAAAAGCCTATTTAGTTAGAGTATAATATCATAGCTGTATTTAAAATTCCTGAAGCGCTCCAGAGTCCTGGCTGCAGGATGTTTTCCCCGAAGTACCTAATGTAAACATAAGCCTGTTTATATTTCAGTAGGTGTGAATAAACTCAGCCAACACTCAGTGCCAAGAAAACGAAGCACTTTTTTTTCCCCATCACAACAATTGATGTAAGTAATCAACTTGCTGTGCGTTGTGAATGAAGCCTTCATTCTGCTGTCTCCCATAAACAATATTAACATGTAAGTATTTGAGAAGCTCAGAGCAGATAATTTTCTACAGAGAAAAATCTTCATTTCTCGGTGTTTTTGTGGTAAAAGAAACTCCACACAAAGTTTTACAAGACCAGCTCCCTAATGTTGTGATGAAATGCAACAGATTTTAATGGTTAATTCTTAATTGTGCCCATGCTATGAAAAGAGCCATTGTGCTAGAGGTGGCAGAAGGGGCAGAGGCAGAGGCAGAGGCAGAGGCAGAGGAGTGATGGCTCATAGCAAAAAAAATAGTTTTTGTAGACTGTGGAGATAGTGGCCTTTTCTTTCTCTTGGGACACTGCAGAGACAAGCCAACCACAAAAACATGACTGAGCTTTTGATGGCACTGAGGTGACAAACTTGAGGGGGGGGGCATGGCAAAGGCAGGCTTTTTCTAACATGCGAGGAGGCAATAGCATCAGGTGGAACAGAGTTCCCTGGGTTTGCAACAGCTTTTTTTAAATGAGACGTTTCTGGGGAACTGGAACATTTAATCTGTAGCCAAGAGCACAGAAGGGAGGTGGCTTTGTATTTTGTAAAAATAATGAAGCCATAGATCCAGAGCCAAATTTTGAAGAGGATTCTAAATGCTGTTTTGGGGAAAAGATTATGGAAAGAATTACCAGTAGCTGTTGTCACCTCCCAAAGCACCACTGCTGAAAGAAAGTACTGAATAGCTTTCTAATCTTTTCTCTCATCCCTTTCTTTTGGATGAAGTCAAGCAGAATGTAGTTAAAGGCTCTATTTCCACTGAAATCTTCTGTGTTAAATTAGACCTTCTGAATCCAACCTTTCCCAGCAGACGCTCTTTTTCTTCCCTTTTCTTCTTTTTTTTTTTTTTTTTACAGTAAGTAATCAGTGTTTAATTACTTGACTTTTACATGGTACAACCTTTGAGACCTTCCTGACTTGCTGAGTATTCAAAGTGTATTGTTCAGAGTGTTCAACAACTCCAATTGCCTTGTTAACACTTACAATACAGGGAGGAAAGGGAAGAGGTTCCAGGGGCTGTAACTCACACAGGTTTGTTACATGTCTTGAAATCAGGAACTGCAGTGAAATCAAACATGAACTGACAAAGGCCTTTATGATTTTTAGCTCTGATCTCACTGCATATTCATGCATACCCACTCTTCGTTTGCATTAAGACCTTGCACAGCTTTCTGGCTTTGTGTAAGCAGAAAGCGAGGTTTCAACCTGTGTGGGCTCACACCCACTTCCACCCTCAAATTTGACTATGAGGTTTTGAGTTCAAGCAAACTCAAAATTGCAAAGTGAAACACCATCAAAACCAATGAGTTTTCTCTGGCTTGGTGTCAAAAGTAAGAGAAACTGCACATTTTGCATGCTTTTGGAATATGGCTTCATGGGAACATTTCAAAAACATTAATCATCCTTTCAGGAGACTTCAGCTCTCATGTTTTACATTCGCTAACACATATAAATTACAAATCTGGAATGTTAGTTCTGATCTCAATTATATTTGATGCAATTCTTTTGTCATCAGTTGGGTTAAATATGTTTTACACTGGGTCCCGATCCTATAAACAGTTTAACAATACAGCTTTAAAATTAAGCATATGCATAAATGCAAGACCACAGTCTCAGTTTCAGGCTATGAAACATCAGTTTTCAGAAGGTAAAATTCATGTATTATGTGATTATTTTTTCAGTTTTCTTCTTATTGTTTTCTCTATCTATTTTTAGTTTACAAGAATTTCAAGTAATGTCACACTAAACTTCAGCGGAAGCTTGAAAGATTGCATTGTTTGACTAATTAAGACTAAAAAGTTTCTCTTGAACAAAATGTCATATCCCTCAATTATAACTAATGAGGAAAAACATGATTCTTAATAGGCCTCTTGTAAATTAAATAGCTCTTTTTGAAAATAAGTAAGAAGTGTTAATTATTTGATGGAAACATGAGCTAAAACCCTATTGAAATCTATATATTAATGCAAGATTAATCTAAGGAAAAAAGTAATTAATAATTATTAAAAATAAAAATGAAAAGTTGTTTCAGTTCAAAATAAGTTAACACTTTTCTGTGATTCCTTACAGAAGCACAGAAATAGGACATATTGTCATAGCACTTTCCTTGACTATAGAAAAAAAAAAATTGTGTTCCTGCTGCTTTCCAAAAGAGAAATTACAAAACTGTACTTAGTGTGCTATGGATATCCTAAACATGCAGAAGAACCTTAAAAGCAAATTTTGGAAATGCAAAAGACAGCAAGATTATAACCAGAAAATTAAGGGTTTAACCAAAGACAAGTTGGTTTAGCTATGACATAGGTAATTCTTATTTTACTGACATCAGTTGAAAGAATCAATTAATCGATTAGAAAAAGTAGTAATTCAATATAGTTTTTCATTTCAAATTTTATTTTAACACTAACTGAAAAGCATTTTGCCTCTCTTCTATTTCTCTGAAACTGTAGGAATTTGCAGTGGTTGTGTAAAGGTTTAATACTAATACTACTAATAAAAATAATTTGTATTAATACAATGGCATATTTTTATCTATATGTGCACACAAAATCTTTGAAATAAAGTCTTGAAGCTGGAGACCTGAATGTCATACTAGACTATCCATGAAATGTGTTCCACTCATGCTGTTACATAAAAGCTTCTGGGACTGGTCGAAGTTCCCCAAATCTCAAAATAATTTCCTCCGCAATAAGATGGAAATTTTTTTCAAGAGTTTCTTCATCCACTGAAGAAATTATTTAGTTCTCCTCCTCCTTCCCACCCAGAAGCAATATCTTCCAGGTTACTTTGCTATCTGCTCATGATGGATAAGAACAGGAGCAATTTAGCTACTCAAACAAGTCTGATTTGTAGTCTGAAAGTAGAAGTCATTAGCAAAATGCTATTTGGCTAGTGGCAGCTTAAACAGTGATATATGATTTTTCACTCATTTTGGGTCATTTCTGCACAATTATTAGCTCCTGTTTAAGCTAATCTAGGAAATTTTCGCTGTGAAATTGAAAGATTTGTGCATGTTAAATGAGAGATTATAAAACATTGTTTTTGCAGCTGTCTGATTTCTTGTTAGTTAACACATTTTTCATATACTTTCTCATCTCTGAATTCTGGTGCACTTCAGACACAAAGCCAAAAAAGACTAATACAGTTTCTTGGTTTAGTCTGGTTTGGACCTAGAAATAACTTTTAGGAGTAAACAACTGACCTAATTACATATACAGTGAACACATTAAAATGCAATATGGTCTGCAAAATGCAGCATGGTCAGCAAAATACTACAGACATCAAACCAAAAAAGCTGCAAAACATACTTCTAAAAATTGCTTTGCTACAGACAGACACAATCAGGTTAGTAATAACAGTGTGGTGTTAAGAACTAAAGGCAGCTATGTTTCAGTTCAGGAGTCTGGAGAAAAAGGGAATGGCAGAGGGAAACTCCTGAAAAATGTACCTTCCCATGAGAACCAACTTTGTTTTCTGAAGGGAGATTAGTTACAATACCCTGGATGCTGTAGTGAAATACTTACTAAATAGGAACGAACACTGTACTTTAAAAACAAATCTAACAAACAATCAGAATTTTTTTTTTTTTTTTACGGTCACCCTTTTATAGTCTCCCTAAGAGATTTACAGTCTCTATAGTTGTAAACGGTGTGACTGAGTGATCTCTCAGTGAGAACTGCCATGGTACTGTTGCTTCCCAGCAGGCAGTCCAGTCAGATGATGTAGAGAACACGTAGGGAGACAGATCCTATTTGAATGCATGAAAAAAGCATGATGCTGAAATTTCATAGCTGTTGTAGAGTATATTCTAGAGGCCTGATCCTCATTTTTTGCATGCTTGGAGCTTCTATTCAAACATAATGCTGGATTTGTGCAAAACTGCACTCTTTCACTTGTTTGAATTTATCAGCATTTAATTTATGCCAACTCTGAAGGCACTGCAGGGCAGCGCAGAAATCACAGGAACCACACGTGGCTGATGACCGTGCTGCTTTCATTCCTGTATCAGTTGGGACTGCAAAGCTACGCACCCTGGCCTTTCAGAAAGGCAGAAGCAGCAGCAGAAGCACTCCTCAAATTTCTTACCACAGATGTCTCATCTGTAAATTGGGACTAATAACACTTCACTATTTTGAGCAGTCCTTAATGTACAGTTCAGAACCTCTCTAATAGATTCCACTCTGAGCCTCAAGTGGTTTCTCCTGTGTCCAACAACCTGCTTCTGCAAAAGTTGCTGACTGGTTTGATAAGGACCTGGATTAAGCTATTTGTTATCTGCCTGTATTGTACCCCAGATACTTATCTATCTAAGGTACTTATATCAGCACCTTTACACCTGAGCATTTCCCAGTCTGTAATGGAAAGTATTTTCTTTATCATAGTCCTGGAAATAGTATTCTTTTCAATTTATAGATGGGCAACTGAAGCGGAGAGCATAAATGACTTTCCCACAGTTTTAACAAGAATCCTGAGGCAGAGGAAAGACCTGGCCCTTGCCTGGCTGTGTGTCAGGCTGCGGCAACAACTGCCTGGCAGGGGAAATGACTGCAAGTCAGGGGAGAGGGAGGAAAAGGTGTTTTAACAAAATGTGTCATTTTGGTTATTTATCAGCCATATATCCAATTCCATAAATTGTCCTGATCTAAAGGGATGAGGGAAGCTCATTGAAACTAAATTATTATTTTTTCTTTTTTTATATGTTTTGGATCATGTGGTATCCACAACTGCATAATTTACAAATCCTTTTGAAGAATGTGAGCATCTTTTAGGAACATCTTTTTGTTGCAACCTCTAAATACAGCCTTTTCGGGGAAAAAAACCCAAACCAACCCAAACCACACATCCAAGTAACATAAGGCCTAACTAATTCTTTTGCAATCATGTGTACTTATGAATCCTCATAGAATTAGCTTAAGTTCACAATATAGTCTTTATTGTTACTTAAGACAGAAGAAATTTGCCTCAATTAGGAAAATTAACCCTACAGTAGCAAGAAACCCCATCTCTTCTTATCAGAAACAATCACAATTGAAGAGATAAGTATTGCTATGTTGAAATATATACTGACAGAAGAGAATTTTTAATTACGATGAGAATAAAACCAACTATTTTGAAGGAATTGGTCAAAAGCAATTAACCAAACATTAATGTCTTTTGTTCTAGCTGGCAATCAGTAATTAGCCACTAGTTGGGACCATATGTCACATATCTGCTATGGAAATTAAGATGACTGACAAAGGAAATTAGAGTGACTGGGGTCAGTGATTACATTGAGCCAACTGAGTATGGGCCAGCTTCGTGTGTATGTATTGCATAATATGTTTTGTGTGAAGTGTGCTTGGAGCTAAGGGAGAAAGGCCCTGCAAGGGAGGGGAGGAGAGAAGGAAAAGTCTTCTTCCCTAAACATAGCAGTGCAAGCGCGGAGGGGGTTTCCTAGAGTAAGCAGGGAAGCTACTGCATGAGAATCAGGGAGAAGATGCATGGCCCAGTCTACGAGGAAGGGAGAGATTTTTCTAGGGACTTAGTGAACACTGTGGAGAGTTTGGGCAACCTTTAAAGCCACTGAAAGAGTGAAGGATTGGTCCCATGAGGACAGACTGACAGGGAAAAGATTGGTTTCCCGTCTTTCTTATTTAGTCTTTCCCCTGTGGCATGTCTGAGATTTCTTTATCTGAAGTGTTTTCTATCTTATAGTTTTGTTGCTTCTTCTTTGTGGCCTTTTGTTTTATAGCCTGGAAGCCATTTAGGTGTTTTATGTGCTTATTTTAAGGAAAAAGGGCAGGCAGTTCCATGCAGAGCTCTGGCAGGCATGTGGTCCTGCCACTAAGTTTCCCTGCATTGGTTCATCTCCTATAGTTAAGCCGTGAGATAGTATCCTATGAGAAGTTACTCTCTAAAGCACCACAAAGGTGAAAGACTCTTCCCTGGGATCAGGCAGTAACTTTCTCTTCTGAGAGGTGATACTGTAAGGATCAGAAAAAGAGGTACTGATGGTGGGCAGGGTGACTGAAGACTTGTAAGTGACTCAGTGAGATGTGAGAGATTTTATTCACCTCCTAAGAAAAGTAAGTGCAATTCTCTTCTCTTGCCAAAAGGTTAGAATGGGCTATGAACCGTGAGCCATTCAGCAGCATTTAGTTTGATTCCTGCCAATATTGGTTTTAAATATAGAATTGTGTCAAGTTATTCCTTATTGTAAATAGAAAATAGAGTGAAAAAAAAAAAACATGGCAAAGTGTAACATATTTATGTCATAACTATTTAAAATATTGCCATAAATTGTATGCCAGACATTTGTTGTCTGAACTAACAGCAAGTAACTGATTTAAAGAAAAAGGATTTTCTCTTTTATATGATTTCTATCACTCTATATTAAATGTCCCTGTCTCGCTATGTTGTGGGGGAGAGCACTGGCTAGTGTTATATTGCAACGTGGTCTAGGTGACATCATGCAATAGGACAATTGCGGTTTAAAGAAAAAAAAAATGAGGTTAAGATAAATCAGCCCTTACTACAAGGGCTGTTTAGCAGGATTATAAAAAGAAAACTGTTTCTTCAATTACAGTCAACTGTAGTCCATCCTCTGACTCTTCTCTGGCTGAAGGTGCAAAGAGAAGCATTTGCACAGGCTTTGTTCTACAGAGAGATTTCTCTGAAGGTGACCCTTGCACACAAACCAGTCCCTGGACACTCTCTCACTTATTGCAGTTAATATTAGCTGGAGAGCCTCAGCTTAACAGCTTATTCTTTCAAAAGCACGCAGGTTCTGTCAAGAGCTAAGGTGC
This sequence comes from Numenius arquata, assembly GCF_964106895.1. Taxonomy (NCBI): domain Eukaryota; kingdom Metazoa; phylum Chordata; class Aves; order Charadriiformes; family Scolopacidae; genus Numenius; species Numenius arquata. The sequence continues at coordinate 47,646,208 of NC_133583.1, read as the reverse complement.
CTGAGAGAAACTTCAGGTAGGAGTAATGATGCTTCCTTGAAGTGAAGCAGCCCCTGAGGAGAGAGGCTCCTTTCACGGAGGTTTACATTAGCCCATGCTCCTCCTTGCATCAAGCCAGCTGGGCTGCCTGGTGCTTGAGGTGGCACTGGGCATAACGCAGCTTATTTTGGCTAGTACATGGATTGGCTTTGTATCAACAACAATCTCTGGTATCTAGTTGATACACTGAGATTATCAAAGGTAAGTCTCATGGTTAGATATCTTCAAAAGAATAGTGAGATTATTGTTGGCCTTGATGGTATGTGGAGAGAAGGGCAGGTCAGATGGGCAGGAGGCCCTAAGCAGGGGAAATATTCGAACAAAAGTGCTGGAGAGCACAGAGAACTGCCTGGATATGCCAGACCTCATTTGTATGATGGATATGAAGTATTTGTGACATTTTTGTTAAAACATCACTCTAGGTAACCCTGGAGTGAGCATGATGTTTGTATTCATGTTTGGAAATGTTTGTACAATGTTACTGGGAGAGAAGGGTCATCTAAAGCTCTGTCAAAGTCTTCAGCAATCGCAGAAAGGAAATAGTGAAAAAAGGGCAGTGGAAGATTTTTCTTTCAGGTCTTCTGTGTTTTATAGTGAGAAATGAGAGAGGATCTGGAGTGTCACTGATGTCTCCTTGAAATAACTATAGACTTGATGTATGGATTGTTAAGAGAAAAGGAGGAACAGTTGTGGTGAAGCTCACAGGAGCAAGGAAACCAAAAATGAGATGGAAAGCAAGTGAGATCCCTTGGGTTGATTTCAATAGTGGAGAGAGGGAACGCTGGAGGGGCCCCAGCAGCTCTACTGAGCTGTGATCACTGCAGCAGCTCTAGGTAGATTGTGTTTAACACTTAGATGTCCTTAACAGACATATGAACTACAGATCCAGTGAACTACATTCAAGTTTAATCAGAGGAGGAAGATCATATCATCTGATATACCAGCATCTCTGTCCTGCTGGAATAGCCTGGGGTAGGTAGTCTTGCTAATCTTCATTATTCAAGTTTCCCAAGTTACTGTTTTCTTGTATCTCCTGCTCATTTTTACAGCTTCCTGTTGATTAGTTCTGCTTAATAATCCCCTGGTTTGGAGGGTATGTTTTATTCTTAATCATAGTTGGAAAATTAAGGAAATTGCTTTTCTTTGAGCACAAAAATAGTTTAATCTCATTTTCTTCCCTGAGTGTGGCTTGCTCTGTTGTTCAAATTTTGTTAGGAACACAAAATATAACCCCTTTTCCTCTGTATTGTTTGGCACGGGGTACCAGTAGATCCAGCATTCTTCCACTGCTGAGGAAAGTGTCTTGGGGCTTATGATATTTTAATAAAATATGTGAATAGTTACTCATGTAAATGTTCCACTTTAATTATTGATGGGATTTCCATCCCCCTAATGTTATACCTAAGGCATCTTTCTCAGTTCTTTTGTATTTATCACTCTGTATAATATATAGAGAGAATGTACATATTTCTCACTGTCGCTTTCCGTCTGTATGAAGCAACACATCAAGTGCTGGTCAACAAGGGAATAAAGACAAAAAAGCATCGGCATCTGTTGACAAGTTTTTTCTTTCCTAGCAGGAACCTTTACTTGGTTTATGCTTTATTATTTCAATTAATTGGGCAGCCATATAACCCAAATATTAGTTAGCTTAAAATAATGTTGAGTTTATATGAGTCCCCAATTTTACCTTAAAAAGTGAAGTATTCTGTTAGTGATTTTACAAGAGTAGACAAGCATGAAATTAATTTTATATATTAGCACTAGGTAAGCTTGCAGCTTGCTAACATTGGTAGGAAATTTTACTAGAACTGTAATATAAGGCTGTGGGGATTTCCCCCCCTTGAGCTAGGTGAATTTCTTCAGCAATTCAAACCTCTAATAACTTTTTTAAATAGGATATCTAAATTTCTATACTGGGACTTCCTAATCTAATTCTACTCTGCTGCCTTGTGTGTGTCTAGCTGTGATATAGAATGTATTTTTGTATACATAATATTATTATGGCACTATATCGTTAGATTGGTGTTATGTTGGGAAGTTTAGACTTACTGAACTAGAGAAAGCTTGTTGCACAGCTCAGTTCAGACTGTGAAAGTAGGGTTGAATATACACAGATATGTTTGTCCACTATCCTAGTACATGGGCTCCTGTTTTAAAATAAATGAACTACCAACACAGTAGAGCTGATATTCTTCAGACACAGCTGTTCCCCTCTTTTCATGGGTACTCAAGGGAGAGGTTTGTATTCTGTGACTGATTTCTACCGACTGGATGGCTGGGTTCGTCTTGACACGTCCAGGTGTGGTGGATCCAGACTCTTGCATAAACAGTTCAGCCAGCTGCAGCTGGAAACAGCTCTACCTGAGAGGCACCACGTCTTTATTGTATCTTTCTTCTCAAGTCATTATTTATATGATTGCCTGCTTGCATGCATTCCAGTACAATCATTCTAGGAATTTGTTCTGCAAGTTGAAAACCAGAGTATATTTTTATACCAGTACGTTTCTAACATAATATATTTTGATAATGTCCGTCTTCCAGCAACAAAGCAAGCAGGCCGAAGTTTAACAGTAGAACGAGAAGTACTTGTAACTTGCTACTGCAGCGTACCTTTGAATATTTAATTACAGCACATAAGGACTTGTGATAGGTCTAGGCATGGTACTAGATGGCTTCCAATATAGTTGTATAATCTCATCTTTTTCTTTTCTCTTGAAAAATTAAATAATCTTTTTTTTGCCCTTCATTGTAAATTAGAGTTTTAAATGATGTGGCTGTCATTTGAATATGCTAATTATGCTATATTATTTTACAGACCATTAGACACGCCTATAAAAATGCATCTTAAGTTCTAAGCGTCTTGATTAACTTGTTGAGACTCAGTATTCCCCAGTACTTGCTTAAGACTAGTAATTGGCATTCAGAGAGGTAGCAGAATGCACCTGCCATTCTGACCACTGGTGACCTTCACTATGAATTAACTGCAAAATCCATGTCAGGCAGTTAATTGAATGAAGCTGTGAACTTGTAAGTGGTAATGGTTATGATTAGTGTATAACATGCCATAACAGTAATGATGTAATCTTGGTCTCAAGAGACTTAGAGTTGAAGTCTTGGGGTTTTATATGCCAAATTAAAGAGGGGATAAATGACAAGTGGGAAGCTTGAAAGGAGGAAACAGGGAAAGGAATCCCTCTTCTCTTCTTCCCAAAGACTCTAAAGATAAAAATATTTAATTGGATTTGAGAGGTTGGTGAACTTTTTATTCCCATCAAAGTGCTTCATCTGTCTTTAAGGTAGAAAGAACTGTCAGCAGTCCTTTCATCTGGGCTAGGAGAGGTATTTGTCACTTGTGGTTGGATGTGAGGAGTAGCATTAAAATGACTGGGTTTTGTCATTGTTTCAGGGAGCCGGAGAACATCCGTGGCTCACTGGGGCACATGCTGTGCGTAGTATGTACATGTGGACTGGCTTATATGCTACTTTTTTGTTGGATACTTTCATAGCCATTACTGTAACGAGATTAGTGATGCAAAGCTGCTCATGCTTTCTTTAGACTTTACATTTTTGTATACTGCTGACAAATATGAACTGAGCAGCCAGAAAAAGACATTTGGTAAGGATGATGTGGGTATATCTAAGCACGCCCTGCATGCAAGGAGGAAGAGCTTTTGTAAACTGGATGGATCCTGCTGGGCTTTTAGCTCTAGAGCCCACAGATAAAAAGGAACTTGTCTTTTGTGAAATTTGCTTCTGACTCCATGCCCTGTTTATATGCTTGTTAGAATATGACATCTTGCAAATATACTCTGCAAGCCATGTTGCTGAACCAATAAATGAGAGAAATGAAGCCTTTCATGGCTGTTGTATCAGGCCAGTAACCAGCCTGTTCATGAGCTGAAATGGAGCATATGTCCAGCAATGCAAAGGAAGGCTTTGCAAAGTGCTTCTAGTCCAGTTTAAGCATAACATTCTCAGTTTAACAATAGCTGTACTATTGAATCACAAAAAGTATATTTCAGGAATCTGCATATATATATACTAACAGATTAATTATGTAAATGATATTTAATATGACCAAATTATGGGAACCAAATTTAACTAGAGTTTAAGAAGAGTAATGGAGTAATAATCTAGCTATTAAAATGGTCAAAGATCTGCATGGCAGGAGTTATATTAACCTTACCAGTAATGTAGTGCATCGTAATGGAGCTAGGCTTTCTCTTGTCAGTACATTTGCGACCTAGCTATAATAAAATTCATATTCTGGCAAGAGAGACTAAGACATAAGCATATGCCTTCTTTGTGGAGTTCACATGAAAGCTTTGTTGTGGTTGTGTTAATGCATACAAATGCATGTGTTGAGTAACATGACTAGACTGTACACCTTTATGTTTACACTAAAAATAGAAATTAAGTAATAGCTACCATGATGTATCTACTCTCATGCATTACAGGAACACAGGTTACATTATTTCTACCTGCCGTCACCAGAGTGAGAACAGAACTATGCCTCTTTGGGGATGTTCCTCTGAGCTTTTATTTTTTTTTCTTTTTTTTTCTTTTTTTCTTTTTCTTTCTTTCTTTTTTCTTTTTCCTTCTTTTCTTCTTTTTCTTTCTTTTTCTTCTTTTTCTTTCTTTTTTTTCTTTTTCTTTCTTTTTTTCTTTTTCTTTCTTTTTTTCTTTTTCTTTCTTTTTTTCTTTTTCTTTCTTTTTTTCTTTTTCTTTCTTTTTTTCTTTTTCTTTCTTTTTTTCTTTTTCTTTCTTTTTTTCCTTTTTTTCTTTTTCTTTCTTTTTTCTTTTTCTTTCTTTTTTCTTTTTCTTTCTTTTTTCTTTTTCTTTCTTTTTTCTTTTTCTTTCTTTTTTCTTTTTCTTTCTTTTTTCTTTTTCTTTCTTTTTTTTCTTTTTCTTTCTTTTTTTTCTTTTTCTTTCTTTTTTTTTCTGTCCTTTACATCATCATTTATATGATTCTGAATACAGTTTTTAGAGGTTTGCAATTTGCCTTTGATCTAGCATGCCAAGCCTAATTGTATCAAATGTTTTAGTTTTTTCCCCAAACACCTTGTCCATTATTTGATCCAAAAAATATGAGCAGTATATGGTTTTCTGTGTCACACTTAACTGCAGCTTTGTTCCTTTTTGCTGAAGTTATTGCAGTTCCATGAGGTTTTGGTACATCTTGTAATGCAAGAGCCTAAATAAAAGCTCACTTTTTGGTCTTGTTTCTGAGTGAAATGATGTTAGTACAGTTATATTACATCTTTTTGAAACCTTCCTGGCAAATTTGATTGAAACTGACATATGTTTTCACAAATTATGAATGCAAAGCATCTGTTAATACATGTCTTGTGATGGTAAGAGGGCAGGTAACTCCTTGGAGGGAAAGATCACATGGAGCCTATATTAGACATCAGAGAATCCATAACAAGAAGAAATTCAGAGATGTTCAGACTTGGGAGACACTTCTGTTAGGATTCATGTTGTCTTGGACATCCCAATCAACTAATCTGTAGGAATCCAGGCTGCCCTCTCTGCAGGTCCCAGAGTATCACTTTCGTCAGTGGGTGTGCATATCCTGTGAGGATTTCAGGGCCTTCAGTCCTAGAAGTGTGATATTATGGTAGAGCAGAAGCTGAACACAATAGGAGCTTGAAAAGCTGAGCACTATTCAATATTGGGGCTAGAAGGCCCCAAATTTAGAGAAAATTAATGCCTCAGGCCAAACCTGAAAGCTTGAAGAAACTTTTTGGCTCTTTAAATCATGGAATTCAGATGACTTCTTTCAAAAAAGATTCTGAGACAGAAGTGCAAATCTAGGCATGGGTAACTTGGTATCCAGGAGTCCCATCAGTTTTGGCCTGTGTAATGCGTGCACACACATAAATGTTCCATTTTTAGACTCTAACAGAATCAACTCCATTATTTTCTATGTTCAGACAAACCCTTTATCTTCTCTGCTTTATCAACAAACATGGTATGCTTAGTTATCATATGGTTGATGACTGTTCTAATATTTAAGATTTACACCATGTAAGTATCTATATAATGGCAAATTCCATAACTGTTAAATGCAGTAAGCTGACCTCTGGAGAATCTAGATCTCAAAGCTAATTGTACCACTAATGAAAGATTTTTCAGAACTAATGCCTTTGTCCTTAGGACAAATGTCTGTATTTGACAAAGTTCGGTTTTGGTTTAATTTCCAGCTCTGCACTAGAGTTTGAATCCCTGATCCTGATTCTGCCAAGCACTGAGCTCGCCATGTGAAGTTCTTCTGCCGTTGTCATCAGTGAGAGCTGAGGGCACTCAGCACCTGGCAGGAACTGGCACTTTGATGGCAAGCAGGGATATTGCAAAGCAGGATTAAAGTGCACTTGCTGACAGAGCTGTTTGAAGAAGCTTTCAGAGCACCTGCCCATGCTGTGCCTCACTCTAGACTTTGCTATCAGCCCCTCAACCTCATTAGCACCAAATTCATTCTCAAAATGAAATAAATAAGAGACTGTGACAGCACTATTTATTTCCTGCAGCATGCCTAAGATATTCCGAGGTAATGAAATATCTTACTGTTCTTTCTCCTACAGGGTAACTTAATATAGTTGTTATGGTCAACTTGCCCCAGAACAAAAAAAGAAAGGGTAAAACATTAAAAATACCTGAAGTTTCTTTAGTTTTCCCTAAAACATAGTTTTCTTTTATTCCTACCCCGAACACGAAAGCAGACAGAAAACACAATAAAATTCATGGTTTGAGGGTTTTGTTTGTTCTGAGAGCTTTTTGTTTTCACTATATTTTGATGGTGACCATTATCATATTAAATCAAAAGGGGCAAGAGAACAATACATCCTGTATAGTTGGAATTGCTTCCTACCCTTTGGAGTTATCTTTGAATAAAAAATTATTTCTTTGAACTGATGGGTGAATTCAAATTTCTGGAGGCAAAGAACATTGACAAGGTAATTGTTTTTTTATAAAAACTTTCAAGATTGAGAAGAAACCTTACCATAATAAATGAAACTATTCAGGCAAAAAAGAAAAGAGAAGGGGGGAAAAAAGAAACATGAAAAACCGAAAAACAGGTACTTTGAGAAAGTTGCTACTTTCCTGTAATGATGAATCTGTAGTTTAAGAATATTCCATTCATTTTTAATAAATATTTCATATGCACAGTATTTTTGGTAAAAGGCTACTATTTTTTATAGAAGAGGGAGTCTATTCCACTGACGCATAGAAACGGAGCAGTACTTTGGTATGTTTTAGGAGTTATCATTGACCTCGGGCAAGAAAATAGATTACTTCCCAAATTAACTTTAATATTCACTGGCAGTTCCTCCACCCAAGCAAGAACTGCACCCTCTTCACACACCACATCATACAGCCACTTTCCATAAAACTATTCCAGCTGAAGCTCCTATCCCAAAATTCAAAGATCTGGTGAATTCATAACTGGTTTGTTGCTGTTATCTAATATCTTCCATGGAATCTTGGTACTGTAACAATGAAGAACAGAATAAACTAGATAGATCGGGGAGGGGTGCATGAGGAAAACTCCAAAGGTAGTTAAACTTAAGTTTCTTACATAAATAAAGTGCCTTAAATTACAAATTATTTTTTTATGGCACCTATTACGTTATAAGTAGAAAGAGATCATTGTTTGTTTCACGTCATTTGTGAAGTTGCTGGTGCATGTGTGTCCACTGACTGGCTTGACAGCTTCTGCAACATCACTGGATAACTGCTAGAATCAATTTAAATCAAATTACATGCATAAATCTAATTATCTGCTATTGTTTATAGAAGTGAGCCCGGAGGGATTTAACAGACAGGAAAGCCAAGTGTGGAAAAAAGCTTTGAAGTGGGTGGTTCTGTTCCACTGCCTCTCAGCTTTACGTGTTCAAAACTAGAGGAAATAAAAAAAAAAAAAAAGTCACTATGGATCTCGCACAGTAAATCATTACATCAGGCTTCTGATTGGTTCTTTTTATTTATTTTGTGCTACAATGCCACTCAGACTAAAAATTACTCATTCTTGACTGGAACTTATTTAATATTTGAATCAGAAAAACAACATAGTTTTAGTCTTCCCTTTCCATCTCTCCTCTTATCCACTAAAATATTAGGAAATAAAAATGAAACTCTAATTTTTATTTCATTATTTACTATTTTAAAGACAGTTCTGTCATGATTTTGCTGGTTTTGAACCTTTCACACTGTTATTCTTTTTCTCATTCTGTGTTTTTCACTGATGTAGATAATTTCAAATTCTTCAATAATTTAAGAACATCTTGGGGATTGTCTTCTAATAGTGTAAACCAGGAGTAGATTAACTGAAGTTAATTTAAAACAGATGCAATGGGCTTGAAAATCAAATCTTTTTCTCTACTGTATTATCTTTTAAACAAAGTTGTTGTTCTTGTTTTTAACTACACGTGTTTATTTCATGTTTGCTCTGTGTTGATTAGATCTTTCTGGATGGTTAAAACAAGCCTACTCAAGTTGTAACAGGAGCAGTGCCTATGAGCTCAACTGATAGGAAATGCTTTCCAGTCTTGCTGATGATGGCAATTCTTTTATCAACACTTTGTTGTCTGCTACAAGACACAACAGTTTTAGACAGAATTGCATTTCTAATTGATAATATCTAATTAACAAATTCAGACCTTAGAGTACTAAAACCCCATGCAATTTATATGCTATTCTCTTGTTTTTTCTGAAGTTTTTTTCCGCTGGAACACTGTACCATGAATGTTTTCATGAACTTTCTTGTAAATTACACTGCTTGCCATTCAGAGATTGTTTTTTCCCTTAACAACCTTTGAACTTTTTTCTTCCTTGGCTGACTGGTATGTAGTGCTATAAATTACAGTTCTCATAATCTGTGGTTTTCATCTTTTTTAGAAAAAAAACAGTTGACAGAATTCTAACGTATGAATCTTAAAAGGAATATAGTATTTGTGTTATTTTCTCTCTTGCTGCTTAGCAGAGTAGGTGTGAAACTGATACAGGGAAGACAAGAAAGAGGTGGTCGGCTGCTCTGGACATGATTTCTGATTTTGGGAGTTCTCTGAACTTTGCCATTCACTCGTCCATGCCATAAACAAACTTTTATTGTTCTTAAATACTTAGGTAGTTAACAAAAATGAAATAAGTCATTGCTCAAAAAATGTCTGTAATGCTTCTAGCAAGGCTTTATCTTTATGACACTAACGATAATCCCTTGTGTAATTAACTGTAGAGTGGTTATGCATGCAGTATGCAGTCCATGACAAGCCTCATAGAAAATACATCAGTATTAGCCACAGGTGAATTCATTTAGAAAGATTAATGACTGCACCTGAATTTTAATGTCTGAAAAGGGATGGAACACTGAATCCTTAATTAAAAAGTTGAATGACTGGTATGGTTTGTTTAACATCGCAAATTTCAACGGGAGATTTTTATATTCAAATGAAGTCTGCAAAGGAAAACTTTCCTTAGAAGGTGGTGAAGTAAGGGTGAAAAGCAAAAATGTTTTATGTGCTTTACTTTATGTAAATCGATACATGGATCAGTAGCTTTGATACGGATCAAATGAAGTATAATTATGGCTCCTCTCTGTTTACAGTGAATGTGGGGCAAAGAATTCTTAAGAAATGCAAGGCATTGCTATGCTCCTACCAATATAACGTTAGATGAGAAGAGCAGTAAAATTGACGAGTGATCTTATTCTTTCCTTAATGAGATGGTTTCCTCTTCATTATTATTTTACAAAGTTTTTAATGAAGAGAAAGTAACCTTGAAAAACACTGTTACAATCCCATTCCCAGAAGGTGCTTAACTCACTTTTTTCAAACTCAGCTTTCAATTAGTAAGTTAGTTAAAAGTAATTCAGAGAATCACCATTACCAATGCAAACAGTGTCTTTCAAAAATTTCTTATGTTTTAATATTTAATAAAAAGAGAGGTTAGATTTTGAGAGGAATAAATAATTGAAGTAGAACTCTCATACCTGTTCAGAAATGCTAACATAGGGGACATCTAAATGTACTGTTGCTATGCTGCCTAAAATACATCTTTAAAAACCCTCTGCTGACTGCTTTCGGTTAGTCTTAATCATGGGAAATGTATTCTAAAAACTGGAGCCCTGGTAAAGCTTATTTGAACAGCAAAATGGATCAGCGTTTTCAAAAGTAAGACTGCGACGTTTATCTACTGACCTGAATAGATACTGAAGGTCAGTTGTTTTGCTGTCTTATTCCTAACAAATGAGAGTCACCCAAACTTTATTTTTAATGAGATCTTCTCTTAAACTGCAGTAGCAGACTGTATGAAAACAAGTTTCCAAGCCAACCCAAGAAAACTAGTTCAATCAAAGATTGTCTTCCTAATAACCTAATTATATTTCCCATTGCTCCACTTTTATCCACTCAGAAAAGGAACATAGACCGAAAACTTTGAAATGAGAGTGAGAAGAAAGAAATGGGAAATCAAAATTCAAGAAGGAGTGCCAGTGATTTATCCTGGGAAGTGCCTGTGACTACTACACGCAGCTGTAGTAAAGCAGATTGCGATGCTCTTTAGCTGCAGCATGGTGCCGGCTGTACCGCTTTTACTGCCAAGCAGAAGCATGGCTTTATTCTTGACCACTTTCCAAGGAAGCATATTTTTAATGAAATGTCTTTAAAAAAAATGTGTACCTTCTTGTAAAGCTTCAAGGAAGGGAGGAGGCATTTGGAAAGCTGTGTAGGGTGTGTGTGTACATGTGTATATTTGTGTGCGTGTATAAACACTCTTTCAGTTACCATGTAAACTACCTGCAATATTTGCCAAGACACAGAATACCAGAACATTATACATACATAAACACATCACCTATACATGTGTGTATATATATAATGTTTTAGTTCTCAGGTATATCAGCCATTTGAATGTTCAGTTGAAGAGGAATATGTATAATAAACTGCTGACATCTCCAGTGTCGTGTTCAGGTTGCTTACTGCTCTGTATTTCCTTAGTCTTTCCTGCAAAACAATCACTGGCATTTGAACTGTAAATATTTTTGATACTCAAACTTTAATTTCCTGGAATTAAACACTGACATTGGACGATAAAAGTAAAACTGGAAAGACATGTTGAAATGTCAGGATCCTTGTCCTGACAAACTTGATTTATCCACTCGGCAAAAGTCGATCGCATGATACATTTTGAGTGGGTTAAAGCAATGATTTTGTTAATACCAACTAAAATTGGAAGCAAGAGGTGTTAGTAAACTTGTGACAAGGAAATGCTGACTGGCAGAAGCAGGTTAAGTCCTTGGCTATCCAAGATATTTTGCATAAAATGTCAGATGATTTGGGCGAACCTCAAAAAGCACAGCAGTTGTATTGAGCTTAGACGCTTACCTAAATACTACAATTGAAAGTGTTTGGGACTTGACCCAAAATCAATAGGATTCTTTCTGTTGACTTCACTGGAATTTGGACCGTTATAGTCTAGGTAAATAACATTAATAACATCTTCTGAACCAGGTAACTTTAAGTTCCCCACTTTTAGCTTTTCAATTCTAAGGAAAGTGGTCATTGTAAGGATTAGAATGAGAGCTGGTTTCTTGGTCTGAATTGTAGACTACATCCTTTCCTTTAATTCTCTGGGTAGAAAATTTATACTGGACAAGAAAAAGAGCAAGATGAGAACTGATATGATACTAAAAGAATAGGAAAAGTAAAAATAACAATTTCAAAGTTGCTCAATTTTGCCTTGAATAAGCGTTTTGATATTTCTTTTTTTATTCAGACAGGTTTTTTTCAGTACTATTCTGGGGATTCCATATGCTCAGGAGAAAACAAGTTCTTGGTAGGCATTTACTATACACACTATATCAAAGTTTCCATATGGTTGTTAAGAGTGTGTCTGCACATGGAATTCTTCAGGACATGGGAACACACATTCACACACATCCCACCTCTGCAAAACCAAACATCTCTGCACCCTAAGGTTCTCACTTCCTGAAGGAGGTGAGGGGCAGGTGTAATATGGGCACCCTGTCTCCCTGTGCTCATTGCAAACTCTAAGGAATTTGCTCAGAAACTTCCCACAATTCTCAAAGGTTTATAATGTCCAGAAGGTGACCAACCTGCCTGCTTAATGGAGGCAAGGGGGATAGGTGTAATCTCCTCCCCAGAAACCACAGGGATTGCCGTGGATCACTTTGTCCTGTAAAATAATTTCAGGTGTGGGCATTGCATAAATAAAACTGAAGCGATACTTTGAAAGAGAAACCATTTTATGCGGGTTATATCAAGTATAGAAAACTGAAAAGTCTTGGGCGGTTGATGTCCTTAAAGTAGCAGTGGATAACCTCTTCAGGGGGGACTGCAAATCCCCACATCTGCTGTAATCTTAGCCGGTTTTATCCGGAAACCAGACCCATGCAGTGCATTAGTGGATCAGATCTGAACCACTTTCTTTGCTGAAAGAAGGACTATAATACTTTTGACCATAAACTGGGCTCAGTAGCCTGTTTTGGCATTATCAGTACAGTGCAAACTGTTTTTTACACAATTTAGAGTAGTGGCTACAGCTCTAGTATCTAAGGGGTGTATCTGAAACAGTCATGTTTCTTGAGGTAATCACTTGAACAATATATAACCTTAGAAAGAGAAAAGAAGTCCCAGCTAAAAGCTATTTGAAAACAATGTAGCCCACAGGGCACCCCGAGATAAGCTGATTCCCCTTTCATTACTTCTTAACCATCCATTAAAAGCTAAGCGCTCTATTCTGCCCCTACTTGCACCCTGCCGATCCTGGAGGTTTGTGCGTCGTGAATGAAAGGCACTACCCGAATCTGTCATTCAAAGTGCAATTAGACATCCATCTTCAAGAACCCAGGGCATAAAGAAAATATAAAATACAGGGGGAAAAGGGCTTACTTAGGAAAGTAGGAAACAAAGAACACATGGCCCACATAGGCATGTTACGTGTGTTTTCATTTCTGAAATGTTTTGTAGGCTTAGAAAAAAATTGGGTGCATAGGTTAAAGCAGTCCCTAGGCAACTTTAACTTGCACAACCAGCATTTACTGAGCTGATCACCATCCGTTATCACTGACCTTGGCAATACTACAAGAATCCTATATTCACACGGATAAACTCTTCTCCGCGACTTCACCAACTTATTAGGGATAAACAGGCTTTACTTCAGCATCTGGCATGTGTGATTCATATCTATCTATTTTTCATTCAGCCTCCTCTTTCCACCTCTCTTTGGACAGTGATTGCTTCTCCTCCATTTCTCCTCCTGTGTGCTATGTAAGTAAGTTTTCAAGAGATCAGTTTATTCAGGAGAGAAAGATGACAGTGAATAATATCCAAGAGAGTGCAAGCTTATGTTACCCCAATTAGTCATGAAGAAGTATGTAGGAAAATATGAAATGCAAGGGACCCAGCTAAGACTGGGAAAAAATCCTTTCAATTGGGCTAAATTGTACAAGATACTGTTACCCATTGTATATTGTTCTCTAGTTGATAATTGTTGAAGAAAAAAACCTATGTGACTGACACAAAACTACTTTTTAAGTACCTCTTGTTACATTTCTATTTAAATTCAGAACCTAAACTTCAAGTCAGATATGGATTTCCTTATTATGGTGAAAAAGTGTGAAAAATACCTTCGTGTATGTATAAAATAATATAAGCTGATTAATATTAAGGATAAATAGCTGTGACTAGCACACTGACATTATATTAAAGACCATCTCGGTATCATTCTTGTGCCAGACTGTACACTCGATATCAGAGAAGCACATGGCTAGGTATTACTGAAAAATAAATTATTCTTATAAATGGTGAGATTGAAGTAAGCATTGCCAGAATGAAAATACAATTCTTCAAAGATAAGTTACTCTTTAATATCACATACTTTAAGAAGTGTTTAGGTTTTTCTTTTTTAAGAGCTGTCGCAAATTCAATATTTCTTCTACGATAGAATGTCTGTGGAAAAACTAAGTACAGCACTTACTGCTGAGCCATTTCTCATACAGTTTCAATGTCTATTCTGTGCCTTTTGTGTACCACTAAAATTCATTGCCATTTTAGTAGAAATTGAGTATTACAGAAAATAAAGAGGAACATTAAGGCACAAAAAATGTAAAACATTATGTAAGCATATATTCTGTACGCGTATGTCCTGATTTCAAGCATCAAAATAATTTCTTGACCAAAACAGACTGCTGCATAGTCATATGTTTTATGTACCCAGCAAAGCTGGAGGTTTACAGTTTTCACATCTAGCATTAATACTCTGGGATTATGCAGCTGAAGAGTTGGACCGATTAACAACAGTGCTTTTGTTTATATGGTGTTAAGGTGAAACAATCCAGTAACAACTGTATTATTTCTTGCCTTTTCAGCTGTCCACACTTGTGCAATAAGCTCAACGTCCTGTCAGGTTTCATCATGTATCCTCTTTATTATCACATTGTGTGAATTTGTATAGTTGTAAATTAGAATTCTTTTTTTTTTAAGTTGAATTCCTCATCACAGCAAAGATGCCATGGTTACCATGTCAATCAGGCATGGATAATAAAGTCCATAAAAACAGATTTCAGGTATGCTTGGTATTTAGAAAATTAAAGTTTTAGAAGTTAATGCCACCAGGACCATTGAGGAAAACAGCTGCAATGTAGGACCTGGTAATTTTTTGTATTTTTCTTTTTAAGGCTCAAGAGAAATGCATAAGGCAATGTCTGTTACTTTAAAAATGTTGGTACATTTGATTGTCTCTCTTGTACAGATTTTTCTATTATGCTTCAGAAAATTCCCTTTGAAAACACGATAGCAGGAGTCTGGTGTGGTTGATCAGGGCTATCTAAACACAGCGCCGGGTTTAGTGTTTGTATACAGTGTTTGTCACTGTGATGTGGGACCTGTTATATTTGCAATCTTCATAGTTTAAATTTTCTTTGAAAAGTAGTTAGCAGCACAATGCAGTCCCGGAGCTTGGCTTATGTTTATTTTCATCAGTATGCAATAATCCATTCTCATAGGATGGCTGTGTAAATGCCATTCTTGCCTATGTTCTCATTCCAGGTGCTGAACCAGCTCTTTCTCCTTTGAAAGAGCAATGAATCTGTTAGTTGTCAGCAATTTGAGATTTAGACGCTAACTTTTCCCCTTGTGTTACTGTGTATTGATCTCCTTTATCCTAATTTCTGTTTGTTTGTTGTTCGGTTCACTGTCTGTGAGTAAGCTAATCTGTTTAGACTTCTATGTATACACGTCTCTGGTTTAGGCTTGTGTTTGCTTTAGGATGGTAAAAGTTCAAGAGTGATAGAGGTGTCTGTTACATGGGGCAGACTCCCCATTATAAACACACACACCTGGGGGTACTGGAAACCTTTGCTAACTGGAGCTTCACCATTTGGGGTTTTTTTCCTTGATATCTGGTTTTGGTAAAGTGCAATTAATTTTCTTTTTTTATTAAAAAAAGGGCAAAAATTTAGTAACTTGGGCACCATAGTCAGATGGATTTCTCTTTGTAGGATACCATAAGACCCCTAAATTATCCAGGTCATCTCCTGCCCCTCTTGGTGGATCAATATGTGATTCCTAACTACTCCGGATCTTCCCTTTGGCTGATGTGCCACTCCTCACTGCTGCTTCTAAGACCTGTTAAGGTCAATGGGCATTTTTGTTCTCGCCATCTGCGTCTCTGCTAATTATCCTAGAGGTATAAAATAAAAACAAAGAACAGAGACCAAGTAAATAAATAGAATAGGTTGAATCCATCAATCCAATATGGGAAAAAATTGCTAATAATTGCTAGTAAATTGATGGTAATTGCTAAAACTCATAGCAATTTGTTTGCTTTCATATAAACAAATTACTAAAATATGTTTCTGTGACTTACATGTCCCCATTTCATCTCACTCACTAAATGGTTATTGCTCCACACTTTAAAACACTGTTTATATACAATTCTGTAACAACCTCACTGTATGACAAACTCACAGTAACATCTCTAACTTGGTGTTTGGAGCATTTGCACTCACAGAAGGTCTGTCTGTAAGGCCCTTAAGATCAATGAGAATTTTTCCATTGCTTTCAATATGCTTACTGTGAATCCCAAAGTGAAAAGTAGCTTGCAGGGAGCCTGGATATTGAGCAGGCTGGTACACAAGTAGGAAGTGCCAGACTGTAAATTTCTGGGAAATGTTTTTGCTTCCGAGCCAGACTGCTGGGTCGGTGTGAAGATTCTGCCTGTGGTTTCTCGTGCAGTTGGGGCTACCAAGCATTTAGCAACAGATACAACGAAGGCCTGACCTCCACTCTAGCGCTTTGGCTGCCACAATATCGCTTCACCCCACATGAGTGAATTTTAAATTAAAAAAAAAAAATGTAATGGTTCTTCTATGCTTTTCAGTAAGCAATTTTTCTTTTAAATGTGTAACATATGCTATGTCTATGTATTTTCTTCTCTTCCACTGCCCTGTCTCTCTCCTCTCCATTCTCTAAGAGGAGGAAATTTATAATTTTTCCTCTGCTGTGCATGGGAACAGCATTCAGACTCATGCTGAACATCATTCAGGCTGAGTCAAAGCTCATCACTCCACAGTCAGGCATATCAGCTTAATCCTGTCACAAAGTTCTGAGTTTCTCAAAATCTGAGAACTGAGTTTGTCAACCAACAAACAGCATCAAATTCCTTGTTCCATATGTTGAGTGATGAAATGTGCATACTTTATCTCTTTTTCTGGCTCCTAAATTCTCAGGAGTTCATATGCTTCTGTGATGGGAACTTCAAAAACTTCCATTACTTATTAGTAGCCCTGGTCAGAGAAACTTAGCTGGAGTCATATTCGTCTGAAATATTCAGCCCTGTCAACACAGTAGAAGGTCAGTTCTAATTTTGTCAGAATTAGCTTTCCAAAAAAAAAATGGAACACAGATATGACAGTGTTACAGCACTCTAATTTTGACTGCTTTTATTTCAAAATGTTCTGTTTATAATAACAAATTAAAAAATCAAAATCAAAGTAACTGTTCTTTGTGAGTAAATTTCAGAACACTCAGGTTTAATTTCTTGTCTCTTGCAAAACGATGCAAGCCTTAGCCCTGATTTCCTTCACATTGACTCTTCCCTCAGAACAAACTGCCTTTGGTTAATCCCACTGCTTGGGATCAAAATTTAAAAATTAAAATCTTGAAAGTTGTTGTCCGTTGAGCAATTTTAATGGGGGTCCAATTCAAAATCTAGCTTCTGTCTTGCTGTTGACTTTACTGGTTTGAGTGAGCCTCCTTGAAAAGCTTTGTGCTGTCCTCTGCTAAGTGTCCTTTGACACATAAAAAACAAATGGTGAGAAAGGAAGGTAAAATCTGTTTGCTTTTTTTTTTTTTTAATGGACGTAATTATAGCTGTTTGCTAATTCCACTGAGAGGATCAAATTCTGCTCTCTAAAGGCAGTGTAAGTCCACTGATGCCATCTGAATTGCTCTGAATTCAACCCAGGTAAATGCCAAAAGAATTTCTCCCCTTGGACTGCAATGTTCAATGTGTTAAACAGGAAATCAGAACTCCAAAAGACAAAGAGTTAATTAGTACACAGCTGAATATATAAACTAGATAAATTATCCACGACATATTGTGCCCAAAGAAGTGGTGCCAAGCGTAGCTATTTTGAAAAGCTGTCAGATGGAGATGTTCAGTGGTTTGCACAGCAGATATAGTCTACCGAATGCCTCCCTTGCCTGACACCGTTGATGCTGTATAACCTTAACTGAGATGCGATTCCAAACTCTTCTCCCTCTTTTGCTTTTGGCAGTCACATCTACCTGTGAGTGGACAAAATTCCAGATGTGATAACTTAAAGCTGTAACCTCCCTGCCCCAAACTGATATGTGATAGGAATGCTTAATATTGAAGCTGCTTGGAAAGATTAAAATAGCACTTGTCATCTCTTTCCTGAAAAAGAAAATAAACTTGATTTTCTAAACCAAACGAGACCTAGTATAATTATGTGACAAAGTGAATACCAGACACATAGCACTAAAGCAAAGTGTCTAAAACATAAAAGCCAAACAAAACATCCAAGTCTGTCTACTTTTCTCCTTGTTTCTGTTGAAATAATTGACGTGTATGCATAACCAACTGTATGTAGCACATCTGCATTCAGAGGCCAACTGTCTCTCTAAAAATAATTGTAATACTAATTGCAAGAATGATGAAGTCTGCTAAGACATACATACCAATGACATGACTCAGCAAAAAATACATCCAGCTGTTCTGTCCTTGAAAGAGTCCTGGGGCTCGAACAATGCAAAAGTTCATCCTTTTTTCCTTTTTTTCTTTTATTTTCCTCAAGGACCACAGGTCACAGTTTCATTTTGTCCTTCTGATCATTAACTTCAAGGGATAAGAAGAATGATTTCACCAGAACATCTCAAAAGAATTACAGTCTTGGGTTAAGTTCAGTGACTCCTGCTCTTTGTACCTCTCTGAGCTGTGAAATAGACACTTTTCTGCTCACCTCTGTGCTGCCACAGTCTCCCCCTGCTCTACTGGCTCTTCTCCCACCTTCTGCCCTTTTGCCAATGCTTTCACATTATGTTGCTTAAGATCTTTAGACTATCCGGTGCTTCCTTAGGATGTATTCAGCATCTTGCTTTGCTTTGAAGAATATGTCAACAGAAGGAGGAAAGGTATTGTCAGGAACCTTGGTTATTCAAAAGATACTTATGAAAAATCTCCTTTGCAGAGATTTTCATATTTTCTCTGATTTACTCTGAAAATTATTAATTAAAAGAACCAAATGAGAAGTTGCATTATTCCCTGTAACCACTGCAAAAATAGCTCTGGAAGTATTTTTTTTTCTTTTAAACTTTGATTTCATACAAAAAGAAATCATAGTCAATAGCTTTTTGCTAACTGTAAACCCCGTATATAGTGCAGTATTCCTTGGGTAAATTGGTATTTTGACTACATGACAATGACTAACTCTAGCAGTCATTGAAAGCAAAGTACATACCCAGATTTCTTATTTAAACGTAATGACACAATATAAACCACTACTAAACTACAGGTGGATCTTTAGGCACTGTAAATTGAATTAATTCTCTTGAAGCAGTGGAACATCAGAACCATTCATTTATTTTAACAAGCATATAATTAATTTATTTGTTTCCCTATTCATGGTCAGTTAGCTATTTCTGTTTTCTCAGTGAAGTACGATATCACGCATAAGATGCACGCTTTCTGTGTGCTTCTTTCTGTATATTTCTTTGTGTGTGAATAGAGTGCCTTTTCTTTAAGGACATGCCTTTTCTGCAAGTTCACAGGGATGAAACAGGCCTTTTTATAGTGTTACCAAAGCAGAAGAGTCCAGAAAGAGGAAATGTCCTTTCTCATACTGAGGACCTGACAGACAGAACATTGGTGGTTTTCCATAAATGAGCTGCTTGATTGAAGTCAGACAGTTACTTAGGTCTCATTACGTGTGGTTAGTTTGGCTAAGAATAGACACATTCAAAACCAGACGTCAATGTCTTAAAAGCCACTCATGGGATAAACAACAGCTTCTTTCTTTAAGCCACTTAATTTTTGCCATCAAATTAATATTTTATTATTCCTTAGAGCCCCTGACATGGTCTTTATGGTTTTAAGATGTGCAACACACCATATACACAAATTCTAAACAGGGTCTTGCAAGTCCGTTGAGAAAAGGTGCTGGAACTAAATATTTTAGTTTCCAGCATAAGTAATTAACTGCTTATAATGTTGTAATAGTTTATGTTAAGTGAGAATGAGCAAGAGAATAAAAATATAAATAAATACAATTTCTGAATTGCCTATCTATAACATTGGCTTCTGTTTTCATCCATAAATATCTTGTTTAAAGCTGTTGACTGAATCTCCTGCTGGTAAGCATATATTTTATAGCCTAAACCATTCCATATTTCACACAAAAGATTTCATAAAGGAGACAGATTGATAATATTTTTCGCTGATCTCAAAATTATCAATTATTTTTTATAGAACTTTTTGCATCATTTACCGAGAAGGTATTCATGGCTTTATAGACCCTTTCTTTTTTCATTAGTCATTCAGAAGTAAAAGATTTATGAAGTCAAATGTTTTTTATCATGCTCTGATTCATACAAGCATGTTGGTTAAAAATGGTGATGCTTCAGTCAAAATAAATGTTCACAGTAATGAATTTATACTTTTTAATAATGCAGAATAAGTGAATTAAGAAATAGAATGGCCTGAATACATAAACAAAGACAGATTAATATGGGCCAACATTGTCAAAAAGGACTTTGATGAACTAATTGTACTTTCTCATTTGTTTAATTATTGGGGGTTTTTTTCTGGATTATTGTAACTACTGGGAAAAAAAACTACTGGGAAAAAAAAAAACCAGACATGCAGAGAGGTAATAAATTGTCAGAAACCACTAGAACAGTTGTGGCTAGGACATGTCAATAGCAACATACAAATGGATATTTTAAATTCTTCCATATTTAATACAAATCAGTGGCCAAATAATTAGCAAATTGTAAACACTGTGGGATTAGACATGCTCTTAACCTACAGTTTGGAAAGTTTTCTGCACAGCCCCCAGGGCAGGTGCACTGATATTGATACACGCTATGAAGGATTTAGTCAGGTGGTTTTTAATAACACCCATGGGGTCCCTTTATGCCTCTGCAATATGCGCTTCTGTAATAATAATCTTTTAACTAGAATTTACATGGGTCCATTTCTGTCTGGTTCCCAAGACATCTACAAGGACTGTTCACAGCTTTGTACTAATATGCTCTTACACAGATCATTTTACATTAATGTGGAAGTGTATATTTTTTACAGAACATATGACAGATACACAATATGGCTTTCCTATCAAAAACATGCCAAGAAAAAGCAGCTACCAGTCTTGGTGGTCATTAGCAAATACCTGGATTAAATTCCATACAGAGGGAATCTGATTATCAAAACAGCTTTCTACAAATGAAGAGCAGACTGATTATAGAAAAGCACAGAGGATTACAGGAGAATGACCGTATCAGACCAAAAAAGAGCAGAGTTAGAGAGCTTAATCTGAGCTGAGTGGAACAGGCCAACTGCAGCCAAGTAGGGTAGGATGGCTCCATCGGAGCATAACAAAGTAGGCCAATAGTGCTGGCAGAGGGAAGAGGAGTGTGAGCCAGCTCTATCAGGAGGAAAAGAAGAGCTGAGAAGAATAGTTCCTTTGATGAAGAGTGGAATGAGCCAGTCTCTTTGAAGAGGGAATCAGACCACGCTCAGCAGAGAAGACAATTGTAGAGCTACAGCACTTAAAAAGCCTGAAATCAATATTGCTTGATTGGAAAGAACTGTAAGTATTATGCCAGAAGAGGTGGTTTTAGTTGGAAACAGAGCCAAAACCCATGAAGTACTCCGTGTAAAATAGCTTGACATACAGTATACCATAGTGAGACAGACTACTAAAGAGAAAGTGAGTGAAGCCATGGCTTACAGAGCTCTTGGAAATCAGTGTTGATCGATGTTACTAACACCAAGATCAGTGATTCAACAAGTGCCTCTTACTGTATTTACTTTCCATCAGTATTTCTGTCCTCTACTCTGTCTTCCAATGATACACTGAGAAGAGGAGACAGGTAATCACAGAACTTTTCAGGAATGATTTTGAGAGAAATAGAGTCTAGTAATGCTTTCCATTCATTGCAAAGTATGATATAAAAGCAAAGTGAGGTGATTGCAGTAACTGTTCAGTCACAGACAAAGGGAACCAAGCAGGGAACCAAGCAGTAAAGGTGTAAGGTAATTTTTTGATGTATGTTAAAACAAAAATTTTCCATTTTATACTCAGAAGTTTGCACTGAAGTAGGAGGTAAACTCCTTTGAATGAAAAATTGCAAATCTGAGACAAGCAGATATCTCTGAATAGGCATTGGCAAGATGCATCATGCTTCCTGTAAAATAACAATTCAGGGAACAAAAGCAGAATAAACATCTTTGTGCTTTAGTTTAAATATCTTTTATTTTCTTTTGTCAATTTCACTGTTACTATGATGACCTTCAGGTTAGAAGACTGGCAAGCAGCTCCTAAAGACAAGATGAGGCATGGCGCAGAGCTGTGACTGGCTTTCATGTTCCTCGGTGCATGTATACTGGTCATTGTGGCCAGCAGTCCACTGGAGTACCTTATCAAAGGCAAACTAGCGGCTGGGAACTTTGACGTTATTTTTCTCAAAAAGAAATAACAACCTGGTGGTTTTACCATCTGTTATTTTTTTAAATTTGCACTTTATTCTGGGTAAAGAGTTGCCTCGTCAATCCCTCTAGAACGGTAAATGGTGGATGTTTTCCCACTTCTTCCTCTCCCAGAGACTGATCCACAGTTATGGTAATGATTAATCCCTGAGTATTCATTAGCCTTTCTGCATAATCCTGGTCTAGGAATGACAGTAAGGAGGATTCCTTATAATAGAATGATGTAATACTCTGGGAAATTAGTCACTGAGAGCTCCAGTACAATAATGTTACATTACAGAGAGATAATCACAAGAGAAGAAAGTCTTACAGTGACACAGCATGTCTATGAAAGTCTCTGAGTTACAGAATCAAAGTATTTTCCACAACCCCCTGTCCATGTCAAGCTTTAATAATGCTTCTCATCATGACATTAGACAAATAAGACCGAGTTTGCATTATTCTAGTAGCTTCAAGCCAGAACTGCAAATCCTGGTTGTGTCTGATAACCTCAGTTTAAAAAAAAAAAAAAAAAAAAAAAAGGAAAAAGAAAAAGAAAGATCTCTTTTAATTCTCCAGGGTCTGTCTATTATAGGCAAATCACTTTCAAGAAGTGAGGTGCAATTTGTGGTAAATTAACATTCCTGAGAGTGAATAGAGGCTGAGTTTCTGCCGGAGAATGAAGGTGCCCTGGAGACTTACATGTGATGCTAAACTTGGGCATCCAGGCAACCATCTGATGAAGTTTCATTTTGGCCCATGTCTAAAAATAATGGTGAAGTCATAACAAAGGACTAAAAAAATGTATGCATGAAAACCTATAAGAAAAAAAACTTCCCTCAAGTATGTACAACAATTAGCAACAAAAAAAGAGATGCAGAAGAATGGAAAGATCACTTAGTATAATGTTTAATAGAAAATAGGCAAGTAGGGAGCACTGGGAGTAAAGAAAGAAACATGATTATATGTAGAATGCCCTTACGCTATCTCAATTTAAATCTAGCCTGAAAACTTTTCTATTTGCACCAACTATTCAGGTTTAGCTTCCTCTTTCCCTATTTTATAAAGGACTTTGAACTGACTGCTTGATGTTAAAAGCAGTATATAAATTGAAAATTTATTATGCTTCAGAGCAGATAAAGATATTGCAAATGCAAAGAAAAACTTTCAAATGAGACACACTACAGCTGGAAATGCAAACCACATTAATCCAAGAAGTTTTTGTTTTTTAGGTCTACCAAAGGAAGAGAGAGGTCAGGGGCGAAGTTTTAAAGAATATAGGAAGGGATATGAAACAAAATCATAGAGGATATAGTAAAATAGCTGAATAACAAATGAAAGTATACACTGTCAGATGAGTCCAAGAGACCAGGCAGGAAGCCAGCAAATATGGTTGCAATATTAAAACAAGGGATGAAAATCATCAAGAAAATTGTAAACACATTAAATGTCTGTATGTGGGGAGAGAAGGGGGCAAAAGTAAGTGACACAGAGGGAGTTGTTGGATTACTGCACAAGGTTGTATTTTACAGGGCATGCAGAACACTGAGAGTTTGTCACAGTTCACACAGGGCAGCAATAAGGGCATCTTAAATATTAGATAAAATCTGGCCATATTGGAGTCAATGTGAGTTTTGACACGGGCTCTGACAGAGCCAAGATTTCATTCATTAAGGGAGGACTTTAATACCCACCTCAGTGAGGTAGGAAAAAAACTATTATTTCATTTTGCAGACAGGAAACTTGGACTCCAGTAGACCTAAGGTCATATTCTGTAAAGATTTGTTGCCTCTCTAACGTCTAGAGGACTTGAAATTTTAACAGCCATGTGTCTGGTATGTAAAATAAGATCTCAATACAAGATTTAAGTGTTCCACTTTTCACTACAATATTCAGGTGGAATTAGTTGGGTAACTTAAACCAAAGAGGTGCCTTGAACTAAGCCAAAAGGAGTAAGCTTATTCTAGACATTGAGAAAAAACTTGGGCTTCCCCAGACATGCCTAGCCAAAAACCCCATTTTGTGAGGGGGCAGGGGTTTAGCAAAATCTCTATGTATAATGGAATAACTAGAAAATATGTCTAATGAGCTCAGGCTTCACATGACACAAACACAGTCACACAGCATTGTTTGAGATCAGGAGGTGCTCGTAGCTCACCAGAAGAAATGCCAGAGGAAACATTCACCAGGTCCCCAGTATATGGATGAGGAATTCCTTAGGAAATACTATGGAAAGAAGTCTGTAATCCAACCTTTCAAATTTGAGGTAAAAGGGAAACAACTCCCAGGCATAAGCATTTATTTGTATTCCTTGAATGAACTGTGCATGACTTTTTCTCTTTAAAGAGATGCTGGAGGACTTGTTGAATACATTTCATATTAAACAATTACTGACAAAAAAAACCAGCTGAAATAAAATGCTGGGAGTACAACCTAGAACGCTTCCCCCTTTTCACAGTTGAATGCCCCAATAAAATTAAAAGCTGTGCTCTCTCTTTTATTTTTCCTGCTGGTGAAGCTAGTCTTGCTTTATTTGCTATTTGCATTATTTGTTATGACACAGTGTTATCAAGATAGGAGATGTATATTAATTCCAGAAAATCTGGTGCCTCCCTCATTGTGGTGCTTACAGCTTGTAAACCTCCTGACGTGTGGAAATGAACATTGCTCAGGAGCTTAAGTACTTCCTCACCTCGTTTTTGTTTTCTGATGGTGCTTATAGAAATTCCCCATTTGCCATAACTGTCCAGAGCACATGCACAATGAACATCTCCATATGCCTAAAGATGCTCCAGGTAGGACAAAAACAGAAAAAAAAAATACTTTTTTGGCTTATCAGGCCACAAATCAGCAGTGGTTTTAAGCATTATTGGACCCTCAATCTTACCTAAGTCTCACTTTCAGTGTGTAAAGCACATACAGACACTCGCTTTGCAACTGGTTGGAACATCGAAGTACTCTAGCCTCCAGACTCTGTTTTCAGCCAGCTGGAAGCTTACACTGCTTCCCCTAAAACAAGGACTACATAAGCACTCCACTTCATCCAAAATCACTGAATCTTCGGCTGCTGAAACCTTAGCTGAAAACTGCATGAACTCAGTTAACTTAAAGGAGCAACAACAAGGTCTGTTCCATTACATGAGCTGCAGCTGCAAGGCTGTAGTTGTAGCTCGATGCAGGAAGGACGTCTACTTGTGCCTCAAGCTTCTTGGATCTATTTCTAAACAATGTGCTTTTGATCTCCCAGATCTCCCAAAGTTTTTGCTTAATGTACAAACCCTCCATCTTCCTTGCTGATGGGACTTTCCTCATGTCTATTTGTCCTGGAGTCTGGCAGTCTCTCCCTAGTCAGCTTGTGCATGAATTATTACAATGTTCCTACTGCAGGGATCAACAAAACACCCTGTCTTATTAAAAACATGGTTTTCAAACTTATTATTTATGTATAGAGTAGCCAGCAAATATGGGTTTTTTTAGTCAGGGTGTTTGTTATATTTCATACACTCCATGTTCTGTTTCTGTATCAGCCAGGGACCATTCTTTTGGAAGGAAAGATCCTTTGTAAAAAAGAAATTAAACTGGCAAGCAAAACTATTTATTCAAAATAATTTTTCAGTTCTTGACCAGCTACAGGCTTAAGGTTGTCTATCCGTAAATCATTGAGCCAGAGTATTGTATATCACTCTGGAGCCAAAAATAACTTCTTGGTTTTTTTTTCTTTTCCCATAGGGAAAAAAAAAATGCCTTTCTGTTACTGGCCTAAATTTGTGAATTAGATTTATGTAAAGTTAGGTTGGGTGCATTTTTCACATTTTTAATTGTTTCTTCACCTTTAACTACTATAATTAGAGCTGTATTACAGATGAGGAAGACAAAAAGGTTAAGTACCAATACATTAAAAATAAAAAAAAGATCTTCAAAACACTTCTCAAATACATAGAGCACAGGTTACATGAAAGAAATTGGTATAAAAGATTTATTTATGTTAACATCGGCCAGGCTATAGACCATTCAAGTCTTGTACTCCAAGTCTGATAGTGGGTGAGCAAGAGTCAATGCACATACAACATAGAAATAACCAGTCAATCAGCTGTATTCACCAAGTCATTATGTAGGGTGTTTCATCATCTACCTCCTTATATCTATGCCTACGAGCTAAGTCTTGAGTTGTCCTCACCAACAGTACCACAGCTGCAGCCTATACCAACACCACAGTGAGTAAGGTGTAACCTGTCCTGCGAAGGGGAACCCTCTAGGAGCAGTCTAGTGTTCTCTCCTTCTAAGACTGTCCCCATTTGTTGCTAGAAGAGATGGAGAGAGAGCCAGAGAAAACTGGAACAGGATGTTACAGGGCTGATGCCCATGACTGGTGCTCAGTTCTCCTTGAAATTCAATACTTAAATACAGAATTTTCTCATGTTCTCTTGAAGATATTAATACAGTTTCAATGTACTAGAAGTTGAGAGGTATCATAATGGAAAATCAGTTAAAGAAAACAACGCATTTCTTTGTCATAAAATCAAAATATAACTCATAAAAGAATAATAACATTTTTAAACATAAAATGTGAAATACATAAAGTAGCTGAACGAAATGCTTTATTGGTATGCCATAGCCATTCATTGAATGGGTTATTAGCTTAATAACTCAAAGCAAGGCAAGTCTCCTGAAAACAAGATTTGATTTTGCTGATCCTAAAGCACCTATGCCATTAGGAAATAAAATCTGAAGGAAAAAAAAAAACCTAATGATGTGAGTGAATGCGTGGTACTTTTTATGTAAAATATATTCTAGCATTTTATATATAGGACAAGACAGATATAAAAAAGGTACAAAAAACAGAAAAGAGAAATATATATTTAAAAAATAAGGGTAGTAGTATTTTATAAACATGGAAGTACAGGTGGGATACTGCATGCTGGATAGTCACTGTCAGCAACTAGCAATGTTGTTCTTTATTTTTGATTCTCAATTGTGCCTTTAAATATTCATACCATTATTCTTACTAACCCTACTCTGTTAAAAGTTCTGCTGATGTGAATGGTGGAAAAGATTCAAGAGTTGCAAGGTTTGGCTTGGTTTAGAAACAGATTACTTGCAGAATCTAGTTAAAAACTGCTTCTCCATTGTCTTTATACTTTTCACTAATAAACGGCCCACAAATATCGGCTATTATAGAAGATTGTTTTTTAAAGGGTTCCATCTCAAACTTTTATTGTTACCCTTACATTGTATTGAGGTTTGTTTAGAGACTACCTCATGAAGACTTATGCATGTTAGAAAGCCTGTATTCTCAGAAAATGTGTACATGAGTAATTTGAACAGTGAGTATACAAGTAAGTAATCAGTGCTTTCAAGATCAGGCCATAAATTTGCACAATTAAGAATTTGCCAGTGTCTCAAAACCAGTATCATTCTATAGTCTAACATAAAAGGTGCTTTTTCAGTTTTGTCTATAGTTCAGGCTGAAAAGAATATGCTTAAAAACATATATTTGAACAAAAAGACATTAAATTAAAATTGAAATGCACCTTATGACTAAAAAAGAATGCAATAAATCTGAAGCAACTTTCCTTTGAAGAAAAATTAAAAGGAAAACAAAAATCTACAGAGAATTTAGGACCTGATATGCAACAGGAAACACATCTTTGTCACAGACTGAAAATAAGTTTTATCTCCTACGGAAAGCAAGCAGCTGCCCTTGTCCTTCAGCCTCTCCACCTCTTGCATAGTGCAGGGCTTCTTAGTGTGGTCCAAGTTTTGGGGAATTCCCAAATTCTCTAGAATTTCTTGATTTCTCCATGCCTCCCAATCCTTCTGCTCAGGAAACCGTTGTGGAAGAATAGAGGACACATAACAGGCTTTAACTAATGAAAATAATTAAATAAAGTATTAGCATTTCCATTCCTTTATCAGTAGTTCCAAAATGAGATAAGCAAATGAAGTTGCAGCCTAATTAAACCATATTCATTTTGTCTTATCTGTTTCTCCCCAAGTGTCCTGGACAGCTGTACCTTACAAAACAGATATCAGAGATGCCTAAAGAGTAAACTCTCATTAGGAAGGTACTATTAAGCATGCATCTTTATGTATGCCATACAAAAAATCTGCAAAATGCAGTTTTATAGCTCCTTTTGTAGCAAAATAGAAATAAGGCACTATAGAATAAAAAGGTAAAACAGAATAAAGACATGTTGCCTGTTCATTGCTAGAATGAGATATTTCTTCGGTGACAAATGCAAGGGAGTCCTGCATGGAACGCTATTATTTCTGTGTTATCACCTCTCACTGAGGTACCACAAGTCTCAGCATATTTGGTGTTTTCCTTATCATCCCACTGTAGTGGTCACATGCCTATATAAGAATCCCAAATTTCACTCTAAAAAGGAAATGCTCTTGCACTCAGTTTCGGGTGAAAATTGATTCATGACTGTTCACAGCTTGGGTTGCTGGTACAGTTTCTAACCTACTTTAATGTCATTATCTAATAGCAATAAGGGATTTTGATAGCAAAAGCAACAACTCGGAAGTGTAACGAGCTCACCCTACAGAAATTTAGTAGGAAAAGCTGTATTTTGAGCACTTGCTGTGGCTGCTGTTTCAAAAACCCGTGACTAGCACCTTATTTCATCCCCAAACATGTCATTTTGACTCATTCATCAAAAGCACTTACTTCAGTGTCAGCCAGCTGCAAAACCATTTGAGGTTATCTTGCCAGAGAAGGAGCCTTCATATCCTGCGTGACTTGAAAAGCACCTTTGCTCTTTACATACCGGAAGGTAAATACACTATAAAAATGCCAAGGCCTACCACAGTTCAGATATTTGAGAGCCTCATGAAGAAAAGACACACAGAGAACCTGAGTAGATGTTGCCCATGAACTTTTCAAAGAATGCAAGAACATAATTCTTGCCTCTCTGAGGTGAGCGAGTCATCAGCTCACTCCTAATTCATTCCTCTCTTAACAAGCTTATAGAGCAAACCACTACAGAGAAGAGCGTGCTTTAAAAAGCGATCAATGGCAACCCCACTCCCCAGCTATGCCGTGAATCTTCTTAGGAGACAAGAGCTATGCGCGGCCTTCCTTATGGTGCAGTGTAGCATTTACTATTAAAAGTAAGTGGAAGCAACAATACAATTAAAAATTCCTTTCATTTATTTTACTTTGCAAAGCAAAGTATGAACAGACTTGAACAATGTTCCTAAGAATAAAATAAATACTTAATTGGGCTCCAGAGATGGAACCTTTAGAGCAAATGTTATGTCCCTATGGAGATCCCCCCGCTCATGAAGATAGGGGTTCCTAGCAGAAATGATAACAGATACTTATATGTACCAGCATTAGCAGATGCCACTTTATTAAAGACAGCATCGGAATGAACTCCTTGAGTTTGAATTTCATAAAGTTTGTTAAGGAAATATTTCTGAAAAGAGAGGGAGAAACTATGTTTTAATGATGTTCACATGTTTCCCCAAAGAGTGAAAGCTGATATGTACAGGCGTCGAAAGCATTACATGCTAATTTCATTAAAGTGGGGGAGGGTACCTAGAAAAAGCACAAAAGTAAATGCTGTTGACCTCCCTGGCAAGAGGCCGAAAAGGAACCTGCTCTGAGAAGCCAAGACATTTTGCCTCTGTAACAACTAGGTAAGTGATGGCTGTCTTGGAAAATTTATGGCATTGTTTTAGTTATAGCAGATGTCCCCTAAAAGCAAACAGTTTTGCTATATGCCACACAAGTCTTACGGATAATTACAAAATGTAACGTGGAGGTTCAGTAATGTTGCAATATTTTCTAAAATGGATTATGAATGAAAAGAGAAAAAAAAATCCCGATACTGATCTAAGGCTTGAAGATAAAAGGTTAATCAAAACAAGACTTTTGCCAATGCTTTCTAGAAACGTGTTGTTTTAAGGGGAAAAGGTAAAAGTTGAAACTTTGTATGGAACCCACTAATTAAATTATCATTTACCCAAAATGAGTCTTGCAGTTCCAATAAAGATGATCAGATGCCAAAATAAGCTTTAAGTAGTACGAGCAGTTATGGTCAGAGACCTATAACCCAAGAGTTTATTTTGGTTACTTATCTTTTTTTTTCAAGCAGGAAAACAGCCCTACTTGCATCTCTTGCTCTACCGAAGTAAAACAAGTTCAAATCATCGATTTCATTTTCTTAGTGGAACCCATATGATAGACCTCCCGTTCATTTAAGCTATGGTGGGTTTTTTCCTGAGAAATCATTGCTGAGCTGCATCTTGCAGAAATTTCATCATCTCAACCAACTAAAAGAAGGAAGTACAATTAAACCAGACATTGTAGTCCCACAAAAAAGTTTTACCAACAGAAAGGTTGGTTAAAGAGGAAGTGCCACCTTTCTATATCAAAATTTTAATTTCCCACGTTAAAGTCTTTCCAGTTTCAAATACAAAACTTGATTCTTCAAGTCATTGGATGTGAACAAACTGCTGTTGATGGGGTGTTTGCTTCCCTATTTTTTTCCCCTAATTAGCGAAGTTCAAGGTGGAAATAAATGCTTTTTTTGAAAGTGAAATACAAATGGACAGAAACAATACATCTGTGAATTCACTGTTCATTATGCATGGTTTGTAAGAATGCATATTTCAAAAAGAAAGTCATTAAAGTAATTCTGCTGTTCTGTTTTGTAGGTCTTCGTGACAGTTTAAGCAATAAAATGGTTTAATCTCTCTGGATTGCAAAAGCAGAAACCCCTGACAAGGACAGGAGATTGACAGAATTTGTAATAATATATTTTTACTTATGTCACATATTTGTAATTTCAAGGACATGATTCACAATGACCCTATTGCAATGTTGTGTGGGCATTGTTCTACATGATTTGCATTAATATCTACAGAAGAGTTTTCGTTTCCTAGTACTGCTTCAGAGGATATGCTTGTCATTAAAATTCTGGTCACAGATGTGGGTTAAAATATCTCTAACCTTTACAAATGTATTATGTGGCACTACTGACATAGCTTTTATTGCAGATAAAATCTATAACAAATTCTGTGTGTGACAGGAGAGGAACATGATTTTGTATTAAACTCAGATGATAGAGATGCATTCCTTGCTTGTAGTTTTAAAATGTTTTGGATATAGTAACAATGCATTAGGCTTTCTACTCCATCACGGTTAGAAAGCCATTACATTTATTCATTTTATTTTAGTTTTAGTATTTTAATAAATTTTTCTTAAACAAACTTTCAGAAGAAGACATAAGACAGTGGGAAGATTTCAACTCATTTCCAATTTTGGTTGAATCCCTCAGAAGTAAACAAGAAATCAGTTTATTAGGCCGGACTACCTGACGTCCTGACGTCTACCATTTATAATTTTTACAACCTACACAGCCCACAATTCTCTGCTTCTGTTTCCTAACTTCCATTGGTATTTGCATGCCTAGCAGGGTCTCACACTAACACATTTATTTTCCAAGTACTTTTTGCACATCCTTCTGTATAAAAGGCATCCTGAACATCACTTCAACTTGCTCATACATGCAGTAGGATGGCAGTGCTTTCCCCACTGGTTATAGTAACAGTCTTCATTGGTTATAGTCACAGTATTGTCATCCTGGACATGTTTACACAAGAAAGTTGCACCAGTTCCCAAACTGAAGGCATGCATTTAAACTAGTGTTTAACAGATAGTACCCCCTGATACATTTTTTTTCTGCAAGAAGACTACCTTTTTTGCTTATGTCAACTGGAGCTGATTCCATCCTTGTTGCAAAATAATGGTTTCTAATGGACAAGGTGAGGGTTTCCATTGGCGGTTATATTGGCATAACTATTACCTAAACCTTACAACCAGATCTACCCCTGTAACTCTGCCATTAAGAATGGTAAGGCTGTCATTGTGCAGTGAGAGGAGGGGGCTTGCTGTGAGTCAAAACATAGACATTTTAAGTTTACCATTCTTACTTTGAAGAGCTGGACACTTAACTGGCTTGCAATGTCAAACACACTCTTTAGGATGAACCTGTCCTAATGAGCATAATGCAATACAGTCTTCCATTTCACAACATAGTAGACATATGTATCAGAGTTTGTGATCATATTCATGCACTATCCATGTGGTTAAATTAATACAAAAGCTTACTACTTTTTTTTTCTTTTTTTAAAGAAAAGACGGTCACACCAAGTGACTGTTGCACCTCCAGCTGTCAGAGTGGAGTCACAAAATATATTTGAGTCTCATGTTTACTGGTGGAAGGAGGTATACCAATGTTAGCAGATGATCTTTAACTACAAGGTGTTTTCTTTGGGAGAAGGAACTGGAAAATGGGGGGAAATCAACCAAAGAATAAAATAAAAAAAATAAAAATAAAATAAAATAATAAAATAAAATAAAATAAAATAAAATAAAAACTAATAGTGGTTATGACTTCTTTAGTTTCCACCCCAGGAACCAGGGTATAACATCAGAAAAGATGTAAGAAAATCCCATCCTAGTCACAGGGCTGGGCTACAAAGATGTGGTTGGGGCAAGAGGGGCAGTTCTGACATGAAAGCCAATGCCAGGGTTCTTCAGATCAGTCAAAATGGGTATGTGTGGACTGGAGAAACATCTGTAAAGGGCAAGGAGGATTCCATTCAGATACCTCCAGATCTCTGGATCTTTGATTCTCAAGTAGTTTTCTCTCCTTGTACAGTTTCTAGCACCTTGGACATCCAGGAGCAGTCTAGGGTTAT
Organism: Numenius arquata; assembly: GCF_964106895.1. Taxonomy (NCBI): domain Eukaryota; kingdom Metazoa; phylum Chordata; class Aves; order Charadriiformes; family Scolopacidae; genus Numenius; species Numenius arquata. Next base: position 47,613,223 of record NC_133583.1, on the reverse strand, counting down.
GGAGTAATTCATTGCGCACTCAGGGAGGAATAAGCTCTTTGAAAAGTTGACACAACTGTCTGTAGACCCTTGCAGAAGCAGTCTGTATTGACAGTAATGAAGACAGAGAGAAAATTGCACAAAGATTTGTTATTTAACAATGCGTAGTGATGAAAGGGTGTGTGGAAGAGAATGAAACAAAAAGCAATGAAAAGGTGGCATGGGAAGTTACAGAATTACTGAATTTTGGATGGGATGAGGGGCAGGATTTGGCTGATTAAGATAATACACACTTTATTTTGAAGGCTTCCAATGCCCTTTTTCATACAGAAGGGAGGTATTTTGAAAAGAAATTCTGTCTGCAGTATATCAAAAATGTATGTTGCTCAACACTGAAGCGTTGAGTGTGTACTGCTCACCACTGCTAACATGGTACAAGGGGTTGTTTCAAAGCTAGAGGAGGAACCTCCAGTGCACTAGCTCTACACCCAGAATACAAGCGGGAAAAGTGAAAGAAACCACTCACTGTTTTTAACTGCTATGTTCTTCTTATTTAACCCTTAATTCAGTGCAGTGAGAATTTGTCACAGTAATTGGAGACTGGATATTCAAGTGTAAAAGCTGGGATATGGCCCACCACTGAGTTGCCATCTGCATCTCTACATTCACTACAAGGCTGCTGTATGCTGGCACACTACTGAGAGCTAAGGAATAGGTCATGATAACAGATGCTTTGGGCCCCATAAGTGGGTAGTCAATTCTTTCCAGTGCCCTCTCACAGTTAACGTTGGCTTGTAATGTCTTAAGTCAACTTCTGTTCATAGCAAATCCTACTGAAGTATGTATATATTTTGACACTCTGATTTAGACACAGCAGAATGTATACTTAGTGAGTCATTTCCTCATCTGGAAAAGAGTGCATTAAAATCAAGAAGTCTCAAATTATTTCAGTGTTTCAAATTATTTATTGATGAGTTTTGAACCCCTCTGAACTCAGACCAATAAGGTAGCCAGAAAGCTGTAAAATAAAATCTTTGTAAAATGAAGTATTTGACCAGCGATAGCAATGAAATGTTTCTTTTGAGAACTGCAAGAATGTGAGGGGCTTCTTGACAGAAAGAGGATTATGTAGATAAAAGGTCCCCAATCCTGCTGCTGAATTTTCTCTGCAATTCACTTACTTAATAAGATTATGGGAACAGATACCAATTCTTTTTGTTGTTTTAAATTTGTTTAATTTAGTTATGATGCTAAATCATTTCCAGAATCCTACATGGAGTATAGTAATTTGAGATGTGCAGAGAATACTAGATGAGGCCTTCTCTAAATACCAAATTTTCCTACCTGTAGAATTGGAAAAATGATGTTAAAGCTACTTTTTGAGAAATTCTTAAGTTTCAGAAATTCTAAAGGAAAGTGTTATGTGAAGAATATACATACCTAATGTTTGTATTACAATACATATCCCAATAATGTGTTTCTATAAACATAGATAATATTAATATTAAACTTCCTGATGTTATTGCATTTTAAGTTATATTTTTAACTATATTATTAATATAAATTTTGATATTAACACCAAAAACCTGATGAAAAAAGCTCTTAAGATTCCCATTTACTGTTATTCACTTTGTGTCAGGTTCTAACACCACTAACAGCAATTTCATAAAGACGTTAATGAATTTTACATTATATTCATGAGAATGAATGTATTTCTCATCAAATGAGATGTACAAGATTCTGGCCAGAAAAGAGTAACTGAGTTTGCAAAAATGCTAAAATGTAGTACATTTCTGAGAGAACAATTTGCAGTATGCATGGGAGAAAGCTGATAGCATTTGTTCATATTGTAAATTATATAATTCTTCTCCATGTAGTATACTCCTACTGAAAGGGAAGGAGAGGGAATTTGCCTTGCTTTGATGCCTTTTTCAGGGGTGCTGAACACAGACGGATACATTTGTATCAGTCTAAAATCACGTGGCAAAGAAGACAGAAACCTGCTATAAATAAAATTCCAAGCCATTTCGGTCTTCACTGACATTAAATGCTGGATGAAAAAATCATTTAATGTTTTTCATCATAAACAACTACAATAAAAGCTATTTTTATTTTATTATGCTTTGGTAGATGCAAATGCAGAAAAATATTACTGAATTTCTTTCTATTTTTGGCAAAAGAATAATTTTATTTCTTAATTAGAACAAATATTATTGTTCCATTTTCTACTTGATTTTCAGTAATCTGTTTCCTTTAAATACAGTCTATCTACAAGAACAAAATCAGCCCCATTCAGATGTGTGACATACCATTGAAGCCAATGGAGCTGTCTCTATACGACAAGGATTTTTCTTTCCGTCTCCCCGTCTGTCATATACAGTCATGTCAGTGTGATTCAAGATGAGTAAGCTCTCAGCACAGGCCAGATCCTGTGAGGTCCTGAGTGCCTTAAACTCAGACTGATTTCAATGGAGGCACTCATTACCTCCTAGCATATCTGGCTCTAAATACAGTATTTCCTTGTATTTCTCCATAATTACTCTAGGAAATACTTTGAATAGTACAAATATTGAGTTTAGCCAACTGCCAGACCCAGCCTTAGTGTTTTTGGATAGGTCTGTGAAAAGTTGCATTTGGCTCATATTTTGTCTTTTTGATGCCCTTTTTCTCTCCACTCCCTTCTCCCCCATGTATACGTAACAATTTTTGTTCATGCAGTCATGCCCACTAAACACAGAATGGGCTTTTGAGGTCTTTTGGAGGGTAAGGCATAGACTTATGCTACACACAAAGGCTGAATGAATGTGGAGTGCACATGCATGCCGCTGTCTCTCAGTGTTTGTTTTGGGGCAGGCAATATTTATATTCCCCGCAATACTTTCTTTTTGCAAAAGCGGAACCCAGCTGCCTCTAACTGTCATCAGCTTGAAGTAGTCCCTGTCATCATAAAGGAAAATGCTAGCAATAAACTTATTTCCTCTCTCCACGAATTGAAATGTTCCTGTCCTTTCCCAGCCATCCTACATCAGTCAATGTTCACAGCTGCCATTCCACAGAGAGCAAATTTTTAAAACTCGCCAGATACATCCAATAGGACTTTATAAATTAATATTATTCCTGCACGGTGAGTTTTGGAGCTAAACCCACAAAGTAGCAAAGAATTGCTTACAGAGATAGATAAGGGAAAGAAGCAGAGCTGAGTCATTTCAGCCTGAGCCTGGACGCTCAGCCTACGCTCTCTCTCTGTGTAGCTTGAAACAGTGCCTAGATGTGACACAACTGAACCTGCCTTCAACTTCTTCCAGCTACTTGGTACTGTCATAAGAGACAGCACCTTTGACAGTTCTACCCAAAATATCCTAAGTTATATTTGCACTGATAAATATATCTAGGGGTTCTAGGTGGGAATGAATGGCATCCAGGGGTACAGGAAAAAGAGCAAGGCCAGCAGGTTGAGGGATGTCATCCTCCCCCTGTACTCTGCCCTGGTGAGGCCACATCTGGAGTACTGTGTCCAGTTCCGGGCCCCCCAGTTCAAGAAGGACAGGGAACTGCTGGAGAGAGTCCAGCAGAGGGCTACAAAGATGATCAAGGTACTGGAGTATCTCTCTTATGAGGAAGGGCTGAAAGAACTTGGTCTGTTTAGCCCAGAAGCCTGGAGAAGACTGAGAGGGGATCTCATCAATGCTTATAAATATGTAAAGGGTGGGTGTCAAGAGGATGGGGCCAGACTCTTTTCAGTGGTCCCCAGTGACAGGACAAGGGGCAATGGGCACAAACTGGAACACAGGAAATTCCATCCCAACATGGGGAAAAACTTCTTTACTTTGAGGGTACCAGAACACTGGAACAGGCTGCCCAGAGAGGCTGTGGAATCTCCTTCTCTGGAGATATAAAAAACCCGCCTGGATGCGTTCCTGTCCAGCCTGTTCTAGGTGAACCTGCTTTGGCAGGGGGGTTGGACTACATGATCTCCAGAGGTCCCTTCCAACCCCTGCCATTCTGTGATTCTGTGAATGAACATAATCCTACTCACTCCTTCCCAGGGTTTTGCAAGGGGGTGAGATGTCTGCATAAATCAGATCTGCTGAACAAAGTGCTGGTACTGTAATAAAACCATGAATATTAATAAGGGGACAAAGCATACAACAAAGAGTCATGAGAGAGTGACACAGTAACAAAAAGGTGGATAAGCTTTACACTTTTCATGGAGTAATTTCTTTGCATTACATAAGCCAGTGGAAAAGGCTAAAGTGGTTGCTTAAATTCAATCTTCAATATTGCTTCTCTGCAAAAATAAGTGTGATGAATTAAAAAGTAAGACTTGCATGAAGAACAGGATTGCCTGAATTCCTGAGCAAACAGAAAACTAGCCCAGAAAGATTTCTTTAAAAACCGATTTACTGATTTGTTTGACCTTATTAGCTCTTCTTAGCAATTCTGTTGATTTTTGCCCATCAGCCCTCTGTTTCAAATCAGCTTCAAGACTTGTAGGGAACACAGTTTGGTAGTATGCAAATAACTTTTAATGAAAAAAGAGCTTCCTGAAGGCAGCCAGAGAACTAAAAGATTAAATTCATCCAGGTGCTAAAATTCATGGCTGCCTAAACTGTTTTCATTCACTTCTGAAAGGGAGAAGAGGATTTGGATTGCTAAAACAAGAAGTGAGAGGAAGTAATAAAAACAATTTAGGAAACAGGAAAAAAGTAGCTAGATTTTCCATTCAAAACTCCTGGCATGAAATTCTCAAAACAGTGTCAGCATAGACACCAAATTGCCACTAATTGTAATGGTAAATGGGTATCAACATCCATTAGCTTCTTGTGAAAAGCATCTCAAAATAAATGTGTTCATCTTTGACACTGCAATCCCAGCACTGCTCCCAGTACTCACCTGGAGTAAAAGACAGATTCATTTAATTAATCCATCTCCTCTGGAAACTTGCTGTTCCTGCTTCATGGGTGCAACCTCAGTTTAAAGGTAAAATGGGGAGTTGAGGGTCCTCCCTACCTTAGGTGACCTGGATTGCTCTTTGAAGGAATGGCTCTTTCTTTCTCTCCCTTTTGAATATAGGGATAGTTAGAAAGATGAGGCTCCCACTTTTGTATTTAAATTAAGTATTTAATGTTGGGGTTTATTAATATGCTCCAGAATCAGCAAGCAACTTAAAATTCCTAGTTTTAAAAATATATTTCTTTATTCAGATGTTTGGCTTTAACCCCACGAAATAAATACATATGTTTAATTTTATGTACTGTGTACAGTTGCACTGAAATTACTAGAAATAGAAAATAGGAAACTAAAGAATAGCCCAAAACTTTCAGGAATCGAGGTATGAAATGGGAACATTCTCAGTTGAGTGTTATTTAATATACTTGATTATGATATTGTTCCTGAAATTAAATAGCAAATCTCAAAATGGTACTTGCAAAATGAACATTTCATGTATTAAAATACTGCACTGGTAATTGAGGAGAAGAGAGGAGATTGCTGTATGATGTTGGTACAAACATTATTGCGCTCACTTAACTAATCTTCTGCTGCACTGCATGGACCAAAACCAACAGAGCCTGCTGTGGGGGCATCCAAGAGAAAAAGAATCAACACGAACTAATGCCAGGAAAATACCAGAAGTCTACAAGTGAATCAGTCACTGAAAATGCCTATCTGTCATGTTAACAGACCTCTTTTTTCAATTGCAAAGACAAAGGTCAGAAAACGGTGAAGTCATTAGGCATTCCTAATCTGCAGATCCAGAAAGGGCAGCGAGCAGCCCCCGCAAGAGGACCTAGTACTCTGGGGGGAGCTGGTTCGAGGTGCAGAAGTTGGAGCAGGGGGGAGAATTAAAAGGGCTTACAGGGGTACATGTGAGGGAAACCCTGACGCTGGTAAGGAGGCAAAGACCCGGGAGGATGATTTAGATTTCACTGTCACTCAAAAGGTGTGAGGGAATTATCAGATTTCCAGCTCACCCTCTGAGCCATTCTAGCAATTAAAAGCAGAAGCACTAATACTGTATTTACAGAGAGAAGAGGCGCTTGATCTTTTATAATGACAATAGACTGACTCTTTTGTCTTGTTTGATGACATTATATTCATAAGACACAAGCGGAAGAAGCCCCAAGTAGCTTTGAAAATACAGCTACACTTACATGAATACTCACAAATCCCTTTCTCTCATGGAGTTTAGCAGATGTGATTTGTTTCAGTCGGTCACTCAAAAAATAGAGGTGATAAAGCTGTACCGAATGTCATACTGTAATATCAAGCCATGTAATCAGATGTGATGACTACAGTTTTAGAGAACTCACTGTGAATTGTGATACATAATCTTGAATACTAGTAGATAACACTTCTGAAATCTGTACTAATCTTGATAAAACAGAATCCCACACTAAAGAAATCAAGTTAGTTTATCATCCGTCAATGCACATGCTGTTTTTTTTAATTCTTTCTTGGTGAACTCATTTATATACATACAAGTTTTCACTTATATACACAAAAGAGCAAAACTTCAGGCACTTCAGAAATTTAACATAATTGTTGTTGCAAGGAATAGCTGGCCCTCTGAGGTGGATAATAAAGACAGAATAGTTTTATGAGAAGAAAATAAAAATCAAGAATTATTTTTGTTTCAAACAATTAAAAAAATACACGTTTAGTTTCCATAGATTTTGTAATATTTGTTTTCAATTTGCTTTAAAAAAAATTTATTGGAAGGTGGATAAGAATTCAACTATTAATAAAATAAACTTTCCCATATTGCCTTTTTTGCCTCTGTAATTATAATGCTTTCGAGTGGAGTTGTTGCATACTGGTATTTGGAAGTCTATGGTATTCTATCTTATTCAGTCACCTATTTATGGTAGATTTTGTTTCCCTATGTGGTGTTCCTTAGAGTTCCTTTCTGATGTTCAGAGCCTCACAAGATATAAAACTGTTTCTCATTATAAATTCAGAGGGTCAGTTAGCATAATTATGCATAACATGGTATATACATGAAGGCACTCTGTCTTTAATATGGAGGTATATTGTGTTATTTTATTTTATTTCTTCTGCTTTCCTTTCTTTTCTTGCCTTCTCTCTTCCGTATGTCCTTTTCAACCATTTCTTAATTTTACTTACTATATTAAAAAAATCTGTTAATACTATTATTCCTGCACTTTAACTAATGAAACTAAATGAATCTCCTGTTTGAACACTTCTTGCCTTAGTCTGGTTTAAAAATGCATTTTGTTTCCTTTTGAGCAGGGTAACAGACTGGCACCAAGAAATGTGTTGAGGCCATTTATATGCAGATGATCTGCTGTCCTGCTTCTTTCAGTAGGTGCCATAAATTAGCATTCAAATTTTGCTACAATTTTGTCAGGTTTTTTTTTTTATTCATTTCATATGTATTTAATCCCACATCAGTCTCAGTTGTTCTGCAATATGTGCCATATTGTAGCAGCTTTTTAGCTGCCACTGATGATTTTCACATTCCTTTAGTGTGAGGTTTTAATTCTACTAACACTTTTGTTAATGAAATACATTTCACTTAATGGAATTAAATGCATAGCCTGTCTATTGCTCATTACGCTATGCAGTCTTAGAGTTTGGATTTATATTTCACCCTTCTTCTCTAAAGATTATCCACCACAATTTGGCCTAACAGGCACTCTATGCTTTGTATAAAGTGTGGGAAAGCTGTCATTACAAGTAAAATACTAGTAACAGTTTCAATGTTCTCTGGAATGTTCTATTTTATTCTTTTTTCTTCTCTTACTAAATATGTTTAAAATGGGTTTTCTACCATTTCTTTATGTGGGGTTTGAAAGGTTGAACTAGCAATTCAATCACCTACAGACATCATAGGTAAGCCTCAAACTATTCAGATCATCCATTTTTTATACAGATTATGACACTACTTCAGAGATACTCTCAAAATTATGAAAAAACCTCATACATATCTGCAAGCATACAGAAGAATTAAAGTCATACAGGAATTCATCAATGAAATAGTTTCTCACCAGACACCAACTTTCCATTTTTCATAGATTTCACATTTTGTGAAAAATCTATGGAACATTTTTTTCAACTAAATTTTTGTTGGTTATGTGGATTCTCAGCTTCTGAGTGGATTAGTTTAGGGGTGAATTCCACATGTGTGACCTAATATCTCCTTGGCGGGTCAGACTTGAGCTGTCTCTAGCTTGAAACCCGAAGTCTGGTTGCTGTTCAGACAGGTGGTTTCTGAGGTGGTTTGGTTTGTCTTTTATGAAGATTTTGGTACAAGTTGGGGTAAAAAAAAAAAAAAGAAAAACCTTTGGAAATTGTGGGATTAGCTGTAGGATTCTTTTCTAGCTTTGTCCTGGACCTACAGATTTTGCGATAAAGGCTTCTAGAGAATAGGCTTTTTGGACTTATTACAGGTAGTTGAAAAGCAGGGTATATACCTCACAGGATTAAGAGAAGGTCGTTTATTTGTTTATTTAAATTAATAGAAGGAAATTTATTTTCCATATGGTTTCCCAACCCTATAGCTTCTCAATGAAAATTATGTTTTTGTCAACATCTTTGCTATTTTCAGTGAGTTTTTCTGAAGCAGAATGGTGAATATATTGCCCAGTTATACACCTGAGACAGGGAAAACAGGGTCCAAAATTCGCAGACAGCTGCACTGCTGCTGCATCACATTTCTTCACCTCTACAAAAAGACCTACAAGGGATCAAAGGTTTCCTCAGAACCTTCCTTAGAATCTACAACACTTTGTCAAAAGTTCCCCAGTTTAACAAAGCAGTTTTTCTCAATGAAATTTCTTCAGCCAGAAAATCTCTGACTGGCTCGGCCTCCTTCAAAGGCTTCATTTAGAGAATCACCAAGGATCTGGTTTCTTCTACTTTTCTCCTTAGGAAACCAGATTATAGGCTCTTCTTTCTGGAATTAATCAGCTCTGGCTCTGTCAGAATTAATTCAGGTAGAATCTTTTGACATTGATTGGCTTGGATATTTCTGTTTTAGTTATGAGAAATCCAGGAGCTCTTGTTTTATCTGAATGTGTTTGTTCACTGTTGATGTTCATATCTGCTTATACTGGAAATGGGAATAAACAAAAAAAAGCACCAACAGCAAGCACATCATTGCTTTTGCATATTAATCTGATTTTGTAGGTACTGAGTTATATCTGCTGGACTTTCCTTTCCAGGATGCGGCAATGTCCTATCAATGTGATAGTCAGTTGTTAGAATGTATTTGGTTTTTCTGCCATTATAACCATGATTGGTTCTTTTCTGCTTTTCCATTGTCTAATCAACAGAGAATTGTTAAAAGGTTGTACAATTGCAGAGCAAGGATGTTCACGTGGATTTAAATAAATCAAAGGGCCCTCTTTTATAAGTGAATCAAAATCAAGCCTCTTGTAAATTTAAAAAATGTTTTTGAATTTCTTTGTCCATTTTCTCTAATCTTTCCTACATGCTTCACTCTATCTCTGCCTGACTTTCTCTGTGATCTCAGTCATGCTAGAAGATAATATGCTTTTCTCATTCCTTTTGCTCCAGTAATATTTTCCTAGTAAACTGCACTCTTGTCTTTTCCAGCTAGATCATCTTGTTCCTTTCAATGTTCCTTTTCTTTTTCTTAGTTATCTTGGATGGAGGGCCTAAGAGATTCTGTACCGGATGCTAAAATAATTGTTATATCTATGACATAATCTTTCCTTATCAGACGTGCTTCAAAATGAAGGGTAGAAGTGGGAAGAATGCACAGTGCATCTACGGACAGCACATTCTGAAGTGTGACAGATACACCATTGATTCTGCTCGATTCTTCAGCAACACCAAAGACACTGATTAGCACTAAAAAAGGGGGAGGGAGAAGACACATGACAGGTGACTGAGTTCAATGGAATATATTACAGAAACTGGGAACAAAAGGCAAGGAATCTCTCAAGTCTAGTCTTCTAATTGCATAAGCAACCAGATGAGGTGACTTCTTTAATACAAGAATCATTCTCCATTAAAATGCAGTTTGTTTTCTTTTTTCACCCCTACTACAGAGTCTGGAAAATTCACTTTTCTGATGGTTGGAATCATCTCTGCATTTCTTACCTAAGCATGAACCACTTTTCCATTCGTCAGCCTGTTCTATAGCTTTACATGGCTGTTTTCCAGCCTGGTGTCTAATAAATCCATTTATAGACATCAGCCATATCCCCTTTCAGCTTTTCCTTAGCCAGACAAAAGCAGCAAAGCATTTCACTCTTCTCCCTGAGTGGTGTCTCTCCAGTCTGCCAGCCATTGCAGTTGTACCTCTCCGCAGTTATTCCAGCTTTAGCATATTTTCTTGACTCCAGCTGACAAAGACTGTATACAGCATGTCAGATAAGGCCACACTGTCAGGCCTGTGGATGGCATGAATATTTCTTTTTTTATTATAGAAAAACATAATACAGTATTTCAGGTGCGTGTATAAAATATTAGGGTACATGTATTTTATGTAATTTAAAAAAAAAACAGCCAACAGTGATCCTTTTTTGTAATGACTTTCTTTCCTAGCTTAATGGAAACTATAGGTTTCAAATTTCTTCTCTTTATGCCTAGATCTTAAAAAAAGATTGATCCCAAGACTGATTTTTGAAGATTCCTGCTAGTAAACTTCCTGCAGTTTGATGCTGCTTCTTTCAATACCACCTGTTGCCATCTATCCATTAAACAATCTTTTATCCACTTTACAACTCTTCTCCTAATCCCCTGTTTCCAATGTGATGCTGTATCATATGCAGCACAGATATAGATAAGATGTCTCACAAATCCTTTGTCTAGAAAATCAGTTATCTTATTAAAGAGAGATAACAAATTCACTTGGCACGATCTATCTTCGGTAAATCCTTTTTGTATGTTATCCCATTTTCCATTTACCTCCCTGTCTTCAATTATTTTTTCCTTCAAAATTTCTTCTAAAGCAACTGAGGTCAAACTAAAGGGTTTGTAGCTGCATAGGTCTCCCTTTTAGAAATGGATAATACATTTGCTATTCTCCAGTCAGTCAGTATCATGTCTGAGCTGCTTCCTACCAGGTTTGGGATTTCTTTTTCCCTTTCTTGTCAGAATTGTGGAATGGAGTTTATTTGATATCTCTCCCTGGCCTGAGTGCACTGTGCTTTTAGTTTTGCTTCCAGTTTAGTAATTCCTATCATCATGATTTCTTCCCCATTATTTATCCTGTTTCCTATCTGGTCAATATTACTGAAAACATACACAAAGTAGCCAGTTTTTAATTGTAGATAGATATTCTTTATATCCATTGATTCCCCCTGCTATTGAAGTCCCATGTTTTATTTAGTCTAGTTCTACCTGCATGAAGATTGTTTTGTTGTTTGTTTCAAAATCCCTTCCAAACTGTAGTTCAGTTTGACTATTGACAGTTTTTGCTTTACCTTATATTTTGACCTCTAAAACAGATCTGTCTCTGCTCATGTGTCTTTTTTGTTTTCTCCTGTGCGCTCCATAACTCTAATAATCTTCTTGAAGGAGTTCTTCCTTTGCATGGAATAGCCTGACCACTTTCCCATGCATTCTCTCTCCTCCATCAGCTACACATTCCATATATCTTTAGCACCTTTGATTTAAAGTAATTCCAAGGTTCTTCCATGTTCAAGGTCTTGAATAGATCAGTCTATTTAATGTCACTAACAAAACCTTTTAGGTTATCAAAATTTGCCCTTTGAGCTACAAAGCCTTACTTTTACCGATTGTTCCATTTCATTTAAATGAGCTTAACTCATGATCAGGTTTTGGACTGGTTTTCTCATAGTATTTGCATTGCTTATTAGAACAAAGAGTAATAGTTTCATCTCTTACTGGCTGTTAACCGCTTGGTAAACATACACATTAATTTGGCCCAGATGTATTCTGTTTGATGCCTGCTGTCCTTTCTTATTTCTTTTTAACCTATCAGATTATTAGAAGGCAGTTATGCAAGGTTACTTATGTTTTCTTCACATCTTTCCAGGGTAGCTTGTACGCTTCAATATCATGGTGACAATATATAATTTTACCTTCTCTTTCTTGATCATCCACTGGTATTTCCTCAACCATAGCTCAGTTTTCATTGACCAGATTTTCTTCTTGTTGTGTAAAATAAGAAGGCATGAAGATGACATGAACCTCTGCCAAGGTTTCCTTGTATTTCTTAAGTTTCTTTTATTAACAATGTGGATCTCAGTCCCAATTGTTTCCATGAATATTCAGCCAGATACCATTCCCCTGAGCCTTCATTTTTCAGGCATTTTTCCCCTACCTAAAATGAAATGATTTAGTGTAATCATCTTTGATTTATTCCAGTGGGAATTTCATAGCGTCATTTTCCCACTGTGAAGAAAATTAAATTAAAAAAAAGAGATTCTCCTCTATTCCTAGCAGAATCCTTTTTTCCTTTTCCACCCACATCCCACATCCTCCTTCTTGGGAAATGACCTCGCATCCTGTTCTGTGGAATTGATCTAGTGACAACTTAGTTGTTTCTCTTTCACACAGGCTCCCAGTTCATGTAGACACTATTTTTTCTCTTAGTCCATTTCACCTTCTATTCGCAGATGATACTGCCTTTTGTTCTTGTAGACTCACAAACTTCTCTACCATTCTCATTCCTCTTTGGATCCTAGTCTCCTACTATTTTTGCTGAAATTAACTTTTCCACTTCTTTCTACATTCTGTTTTGGTTTTCTCTGTTGTATTTTTTCAGTCTCCCAGATGGTAAGCATATTCTTTAGCTTTCCTCTGTTTCCCAGACCATTCTGCTTGTTCTTTTTGTTGCAGCCTTCCATGACTCACCAGTCTCCTCTGAGCTGTCTCTTATATGACCTCTTGCTCAACAAGTGTCTAAATCCCTGGCTGCCCATTCAGTTTGCTTTTTCTTACACCATTTCCTCAAATCCAAATCTTCATTCAACATTACCTCCAGGCACTTCTCTAGTAAGGTCTTCTCTTCATAAACTTTAGCAGATAACACTTCAGGCATACATATCTTTCCATAGAATAAGATACATCCCACGGCTTCCTGCATCCACTTCATTTTGTCCCTGCAATTTGTCTTGTACCTCCATAGCTGTCTTGATTCGTTACATAGTCATTTCCTCTTACATGTACTTTTAAAGTCAAAATCCCTCTCATTGCTTTCTTTTTCTGGGCTTCCCTGCTGCCAGTGACATACGAGTTGGTGGGACTGAATCATTATGCTATTATCAGCTTGGCATACTGCAGGTCTGAGGAGTGTATTGCAGGGTGTAGAGTAATAGCAAATTTGGTTCACAGTCCATCTTTTTCAAATCCATCTATCAACCAGAAGGCTGCTTTCCACAGCTATCATATACAGGTTTGATATTGAGACTAGACTTCTGAGTGCCCTGCTGGAGTCAAATTCATCTGTTATTACCTGGTGAGTGGTCACTGGAAAAAGAAGTGAGAAAAAAAGAAATAAAATTTGGGGTCCAACATACAAGTAAGATATGACCAAAGAACCGGGTTGAGAAGTTCTGAAGATAGCACAAGGAGGGATGAGATTTCAGTCAGGTTAAATATTATCTGGGTAAATATTCAGATATACAGAGTCTAGTTGAAGGATCCTCCCCCTCTCATACTGAAATAATCAAACTCCCAAATCTTCTCCAGTGAACCAAGAGCATTTCTCAGAGGAATCACTTTATGGGGCTCTGGCAGACACCAATAACTGTGTCACATAGCATTTATTAGAAAATCCAAATATGTTCTCCACTACTTTGTCCAATATCTATGTGATCATTTATCTGCAGCAAATTTTACTGTAAATGTGATTATTTCCAAGAAGCAATTTCTCATGACTAGATTAAGTATAGTACTTACCATATATATTCTGTTCAGATGAGGCAACATTCTGGAATCTGCATTGCAAGTAAATGTTGGGATCCTACTAAGAGAACTCCTAGGGCTTTAGCCCGGAAGTGTGGTTCAGGAACAGGAACACAACAAGCTCATGTTGGACTCAGCTTGATCTGCCAATGAGCCGGAGACAGAATTTAGCCCTGGTTGTCTTTGTAGACAGTTTCATTCCTTTGCCTCTGAACAAGCAGTATTTTACGGTAAGACATGCTTCTTATGAGACAAAGTTCAACTGTTTTAACTGCTGATATCGGACATTTTGTCCTACCAAATCTCACCAAATAACAGTTCTCAAAGAGTGTTAATTGCATGCATTCCTATTTTCAGCCGGTGACGAAAGGACATGTAACAAGCCATTCTACGCTTTTTTTCATGACTTTTGGTCCAATTTCTGAGGAGAATGGATGTGTGTAGATGTTCACAAAATTGTATACCATGGTGTAAAAATAACTTATTTGAAGTACTGTAAACAAAAGAAACAAACTTTAGTTCAGGTTCCTCTTGGATTGGATGCAGGTTCAAGAGGGTTGAACATATTCTCATATTTCTCTAATCAGCTTAAGTACTGCATTTAAATCAAATCAGGAATGTGCAACAGGTAATGTTTGTGGTATTTATGGTAATAAGGGAGAAATTCTGAAGTGGTTGCATGCAAATTTTTTGTCTCTCTTTTGTCTTGATAGATTTTAGATAACGTTGAAAATACTGGCTGGAGCACACACTATCATCCTGTTAGTGAGCTTCCTGCATAGAAGTGCTTTGAATGCTGCCTTCCCTTAACTATTTTAAAGACACCTGCACACTCACAAATAAAAAATCTGTCAAGGCACACTTGAAAATATCCCATCTCCATTTGTACAAGTTACTCTGTTCAAAATATTTCCTTGTTTAAAATCATTTAGCAGGGTTTACTAGATTTATAATCATTTGAGGCATGCGGTATAAAATTCTAACTCCATGACAGGCTGAGTTATTACGTGTTTATAGAAATCTGATCAAATGGACCATCAGAAACTGGGAGGGGGAGCGGGGGGGCGAGGGGAGGGGGGGGGGGGGGAATCTGTTTTAAACTCGACCATAATGACAGCTTTCCTCATCTTACAACTGTGACATGAAGAGGGAGCTGTAGCTCTTCTGAGACGCAGTTCTGTCTCAACCAGCGTATCCAGCCAAGCGCCCCGATCTCCTCTCTCCTTCCTCGCTCTCCTCCGCTCCCTTCTCTCCTTCACTCACTCACTTACTCTTCCTCTTTTCTTTTTCTTTTTTTTTTTTTTTTTCATCCCTGTACCCCTGTGCCAGTTAATTTAAATGTATCTGTTCAAGTGGAGATAATCCATGCAAATCAGAGGCACTGGCTCCCAGTGCTTGATTCACAAAGAGAACTCAGCTTCAGGAGGTCACTCGTTCACAGCTGCTCCTCCCATTATATTTTTCCCTTATTGCAGAACTGCTGCATGTATACAGTGACTGAAAGGACTCAATTTACTGCAACTGCTGCCTGGTTTTACTTACAACTTTCTTTAAAGGGGGATTTACCTTCTATCAGTCTTACTAAGGTAGGAAGTCTGATTCTTCTAAAGACATGTAATGCCTCCAGTGTTTGCTCATTATCAGATCCCACTATAATGATGCATATTGTTGTCAGGTCCTAATAGAATTGCGCCAGGTGCCTGATGCTTTTGTTATTTGTGTGTATAGGTGCAACTGTTTAAACGGCTGTTATACTGTTTATTTACCCAGCTATGTACCCCCTCTCCCCTTCCCCCCTCCCCCTGGTTTTCTTTCCCTTCTCATAATGGCAGGTAGGATCTTAGTACAGCAGCTTTCTAATCTACAAATGTAATCTTCAGTCAAGTTTATATTTTCTTTTAAAAATGTTTTCTAATATCTATGTAAGTTAATGCAGTGTGCTGTACACACCCCATCCACGCCCCCCCAGAAAAAAAGCACCAAGGCAGCTTTCTGTCCTGAAACCTTATTAAGGTGCTATCTTTGGAGTAGAACAAACTGTTGAAAGGTTTTAAACAAAAATAAAAAAGGTCACCTTTTACTTTGCAGTGTTGTAAACAAGGAAACTCCAGGCCTCACTGCAAATGGGCCTGCCATAAATTTAGACCACAAGATAAACATATACTTAATAGAATTGCCAGCAGAAGTGGTGAAATGGAACCCTCAGTTCTCTGTTAATATCTATTGTTTAGAAAGGTTGGACCGGCAGTGCTTGCTCTGCAAACAAAGTGCAACTCAGAAACAACTATTTGAATATGATTTTTAAAAAACTCTTTAAGAAAAGGAAGATCAGGCGCTACTTCATTAGTTGCATTCTAACTTTGAGCATACATCACATGAAATATTGAACTAATGCATCTGACAGCACACACTGGTTTTATGAAAGCAGACAGTAAATCTTGCACTTATTTATGTGTATTTCTTTGAATTAGTTGTCAGAATTTAGGAATGCCAATGATTAAAATAACTATAAAAAAAACTTTGGATGAGTTAAATTGCAAATAATGGATTTAATGAGTAATATATTGAAAAAAATTAGAATTATTCTGACTTACACTTGTCCCACAATAAAGTTCTTGTTTGTTGTCTTGCACAGCTGGAGTTAAGAAATGACAATGATTAGATTTGGAGCCACCCTGCTTTTTTTATAGACTTACTACCTAACACACCCAAGTTAATCAATTAACAGTTCTGTGAAGCTTTAGACAGAGAAATGAAAATTTAGTTGACCAGACAAGACAGAGAGAGAGACATAGATACTCCCAAACATACCCTGTCTAATTTTCTTCAGGAACACTTGAGGTACACATTTTCCGTTTTACCTTCCTGGATTAGATATTTTTAGTTAGCATGCTTCAGGAAAGAGTACTTGCTCACTATATTAAGTATTTCAGTGCCTAAAATGTGCATCTTTTCTCTTTGATAGACAATCTGCTTTTTGAAAAAAAATGCTTTTTGATTTTTGGAGTACAGTACAAACATAGAGAGCCTTGTCATTGTTAGCATAAAGAAGACATCTACACAAGTATTACTGTGCAGAGGGCAATCTTTCTTTCTCTGGCATTTGTTAGGTTACTGTACATAGAATTTAGCAGATAAATATCTTTTGCTTCATGGCATTTTGGAGATCCTATTGGTATGCAGGTTATCCTGTGAGGATGGCAACTGAAAAAAAGAAATATGTTTTATAGCAGTCTGTAATAAAAGCCCTTCACAATGATGTAAGTGGAGTCTGACCTTTCTTTCTTATCCAGTAATTACAATTTTTATTAACTCTTTCAAGTGCAGAGTTTTTTAAGTAAATTAACATTACTTAGGGAGAACAAGCCTGTATTTTTGATCTATGAGGTTTAAAAGTAAAATTTTAGAATCCTTTTTAGACAGGGAAAAAGAAGTGTATTATTCCCAGCAACTTACTCCACACAAAGCAATTTTGATTTATAGAAAAGAGAGATTTGATACAGGCGTCCTGCCTCCCCCTAGAAGAAAGAAAAGAAAAAAAAAAGAAAAAGAGCATTTCTAAAAAAGACTTCTTTCATTTTGTGAAAGAAGAGGGGAATGGGTTTTAGAGAAGAGAGCTGAACTTAAGGAAAGACATTAAGGATCTTTTGTCTGACTGAATCTCTGGCCAGGATAAAGTTGGGAAGTAAAGGTGATCCCTGTGGAGTTCAGCAATATACAGAGATGAGATTAGATGACTCACCACTGGAGATATGAAAAAGGAAAAAAAAAAAGGCCTTTCTGAGGAAGATTTTTTGTAAGTGGATTAAAATATTGTTGCAGCAGACAGTTATTTCCTGCTTCCTTTCCACCTTTTACCCAATAACTAATGTCTTACAGGGACAAAAGTGTTCCTTAGTGAGTCATCAGCAGCATTTCATACAGTTATTTCCAAATTATGTACTCAATTCTCCTTGTAGGTTCACCAGGTTTACCTCACATAACTCAATTGAATTCCTTGAGACATTGAAATAAATGAGAAGAAATCAGGTGTTTATATTATTGAGGCCTCTGAATGTATTTTCAGTAAACTCTCAAAGGAGTGAACCTTTGTGTTTGATTCTGGGCTAGCTTATACTATGCAGTTTTCTAAACAAGATTGTCAGTGTCCTTCTCTATTGGTGAGGTTTCTTCCTCTGCCTCTGCAAACTTACCATTGCTATAGTAACTCAGTCAAACATCTCTTCAAGATAAGTTACCTGATACTCCGCTGTAGTGTGCCTTGCAGCAGAATCTATAGGATGCAGTAAACCTTGTAGCTATATATAATGCAGGGCTCTTACTCCCATCAGACTCTTTTCTGCTGGTTTTACAGAAGGCACTTAAAAAGATAAATTATCAACTTAAAAGGATGCTATAGACATTGTTAATAAGTTCCATCCAACTTCTTAAAGACCTTGGTTGTTTTCAGCTCTAAGCAGGTACATTTCCTGAACTACACCTTAAAGACATTCTAGAGGAGGAAGAAGATTTGGGAATCCTAAAAAGTAAGTGGCAGAGCCTTTGCAAATATGTACAGCTATAAATAGGAAATCTAATTGTCAATGAAGTCCTCAGTCAATGATTTGTTATTAGCATTTTCTATAATTGCATAGAAATAATACGTTTCCCACAGCTTCTCAATAAATTGCATACACAATTAAATCACGTTCTTCGTTTTTATCATTGCCTTGTACTGCAGAGTAGATTATTAAAATGTAACGTTACGGAGTACAGACCTTGTATTACTTTTGCAGATAAAGCATGCTTATACCTCTAGGGGTTAAAAGCTGTATCAGATCGGTAACTTGCCTACTGACAGCCTTTGAAGTTGCTCCTTATTTATTTATTTATTTATTTATTTTGGTCTAAAGGTTTAGATTGACATCCTTTTATATGTTTGGAATTCTTCAGCAGATGTAAAATGCTTGGTAATGACTGAAATTAACCTGAGGCTTTATATACCCATCTTCCGCAAGAACTGCACTGAAGCTGTAGTAACAGTTGAGAATTTTATGCAAACAACTATTCCCATGAGAAAATTTCATTTTTTTCTGTCCTATCATACTCCCTTTATCATTTCTAGAGGTGTTTTAAGTCAAGTTGGACCCTTTTGCTTCCTTCTCTCTCCAGTACCTGTTCTGGGGAGTCTACATGAAAATTTTCACAGATTAAATGCACCAAAAGAGGGGCAGATAAAAAGAAAATAAGTGGAGTGGAAATGAATCTTTAAATGGCAAGTCTGTGAAACATTGAACATGGTTATCTGACGTTATGTCAGAGAGTGTTATCTCTTGAGGAGAAATGAGCAAGAGCAGTTCACACAGGAAAAGTAATTGTTGCTTTACTTCTGTCTGTTTATTTGGGATGGCTTGAACTGTTTCCCACTTCTTTATTTCTCTCAGTGTGAAAAGATTAACTATTAGAAATGCAGCCAGTAGGCATCTGACTCAAAAGCAATGCTCATTTGACCTTTGGACACAAAATATCTAATGCAAACGAAAATCTAAGCAACCTCAAACATAACTGAGTACAAGAAATTTGCAGAATGTGGGTCACTAGAAATTCAACACTTTTAGAAATAAAAATAAAATAAACCACTGAAATCACTTGGTTAGATTAGCATTTATTTCTCCATTCCACATCAGAGTATCAGATGCTGAGGTTTTGTCCAGAGAACCTGAGGCAAAAGATCTGTGGCAAAATTCTTCATTAGTTTTAACAATTGCAACTGAAATGTTAGGAGGAGGAATAAAGCGAAAAAGGAGGGTAAGAGATGCTTAACCAATACATAAATATTTCTCAAAGGTTAGGTTTTATAAGAGAAAAAGAGTACATAGGAATTAAGACTTAAAGTCTGTGTGATGCTGCCACTTCTTTATTTAAAGGTTACATTTGTCATGTAAGGGACTTCATGCCTCCCACTGTTTTAATTCTGCCAGTTTGGTTTCAGGGGGGTTGGATATTTTTTTTTAATATTAAGGGGAATGTTACGTGAAAATGCATGAGGGTGAATGGATAAAAATCCCTCAGTAACTAGCCACTATTTCTTAGTTCTCTTCCTGCCAAGTTATGAAGGAGGAAGGCAGAAGAGACAAAATGCATTCCATGTGAGACAAAGGACTGGAAGAGGAATGAAGGTTCTGTCTCTGGAGAAATAAAGACAGTCACAACAGGCCACTTGAGCCAAGACTTTGATATCTGGCTTGCCCCTACAGAATAGTCTATGCCTTAGAAACTGTACTCTGAGGAAGAGGATGAAATACTTGTTAAAGTCAAGTAACAGCCCCCATGCAGTTTCTGTTACCTAGTCTTTGCATTAGCTGCGTTAGGTGAGTTCATAGAACAAAGAACAGTAATAGTACAATGTTAATTGACAATCTAAAATTTAAAAAAGGAAAGAAATTTCAGAATTTGCTCCAGCAAACCTGAGGGTATATAATTCCCATCACCTTTACAACTGAGGCAAGAATGGTTTACTTGGAGGATATAGGGGAGGTATATTAAACTTGATCACTGCAGAAACAGCCCGCTGAGTGAGCAGGAAGCTCGGAAGGGGGGACTGTAAGTGATGTTGTTCCACATTTCCTGCAGGTCGCAGAACTGGTCTGCACCAAACTTTTTCATAGTTTCAGTAGCTTCTGCAGGTCCTGTCCAGTGAGTTATGTGTAACCTGATGTCTCTTTTTTCATGGGAGGGTGGGATCGTCCACAGAGAGATGCCTGAAAGATAAAGAAGTTGAGCATGCCAGAAAATTATGCAGGCAATGCTCGATATCACTGGTCTCCCAAAGTCCACCAGCCAGCCTCAGAAATATGTCTACAAATGGCAAGATCAGCAGTGTTTCACAAACGTGTTATGTGGCTAGTTCTTATGTGGAGCAGGCAGGAGGACAGACAGACACAGAAGAGTATTGAGGTAATATGAGGGACAGCCAAGGACACTATAAAAGGCTTCTTAAAAGTACAAGACATGGCGTATGGTCAGAACATTTGTTTCTAATTTATTTAGAAATTACATTAATAGATTGTGAAAAACTAAATACAGCATGGCATTTCCAGGGATCTTCCCTGTCTTGTTTGGCATGTATCTTTTCTCTAATGGTCCAGTCTCTCCCCCAGGCTTCCCTCTATCCCCCCCAAAAATCCACCAAAAATGTATCATAAAAACTGTTTAATTTCCTGCAAAAGATTATACTAAGTGTGCTTTTAATGTAATGATGTCAGTGGTGGATGATAATATGTATTAGGTAGTACAAACTGCTGATTATCTGTCAGGATAAATCTGTTTATTTCAGAAATAGCAGTCTGACAACCCCCTGTTGTTAACCATGAAAGTACATGCTAATGCCAGGTACTGTTTTGTTGGACTCTCTCAGAGGAATGCGTTTGTTAGATTTTTGCTTTGACAGTCTTTACACTGAGTTTTGCAAATTTTCTGTATAAATATTTTAATTTTTTTTTATTTTTAAGAGACAGGCTAGAGAAAAGCCGCTGATCTACAATTTAGGGTCACAGCAATTCAGAGGAAGGAATGACTTGTGAAAAGAGAGAGTGGATTATAGGATTACACAGCGGTTCAGACTGTGCCCATGGCTGGGTTCATCTTTAGTAATTTCAATGCAGACCCATTAGTGATGGACACAAAAAGGCAAAAGGAAAGTTAGGGAGTTCTTTTCCCCAGAAGTCACTTTTGTTTATTTATTTTTCAGCATTTACAGCAGTTCCTAATTATATTCTGGACTAAAAAAACATCTCCAGATGATGCTCATACCATTCCTCTTTAATGAGATAAATGGCAAAATGAACCAGCCAGCTTTTATAATGTTGTGAATTTGACCCAGCTTTTGTGTTGTAGAAAATGGATATTATGTATTTTGAGTGAAATATAAATGGAATACTGAGGTACAGTTTGCCAGATCTTAGGTGAAGAGGTATTTTGTCTGACTTTATTGCATTTTGATCATTTCATGAATGCTGTAAAATGCTGAATAGCATAATAAAAATTGATATTTATATTGACATTTCAGGATTCTAAATAGAAGCTGAGAAAATCTAAACAGATTTCAGTATTTCCGCAGCTGTTCCTCCAAACCCATCTGAGTTCTGGCTAATTCACTTTTTCTCCCCACATACCCTCAATTGGCCCTAATATAAACATCGCTCTCTAAAGCAATTTCTCTCCAGAAGATTATGCACATCTTCATCTTAATTCAGAATTTACATGTGTACTTTGCATATTTTTGCATCAGTATGTGTGTTTTAAATTAGATAAAGGTCACTGTCATTCATAATCAAGAAGAAGGTGTATAAAAGGTCAGGATTCAATAAAAAAAACTGATTAGATGTAGAGGTTTGTTCATATGATTCAGTATATCATTGGATAAGTGGAAATCATGAGTCAACAAATTAACCTTGGTATAATGGGTTACTTGCTTCATTAGGATCAGAAATGAGATTCACAATTTTTTTTTCCAATGTACTCCTTGTTTGTCTCTGTAATAAGAAGAAATACTGTCGTGTTGACAGTTACACAACTGAGTATTTTTATAATTTAATTTGGCTTAAAATGCAACACAAATGACAATTCTTGTGTTAAAAAAGGAACTGAGGCACCAAATACTTTTGCTATGAATATAAGTATCGATGAAATTAAAATTATTCACTGTAAAAATAGATAAATTCATTTAAAATAATGGCCTATGTTTCATATAGGCTTTAGCTTAAGTATATTAAAGAACCTGTGATAAGTCAGGCTTTCAAGGTCTAGTGTCAGGAGGAGATCCAGATGCAAGTGAGCGCGAACTAAGAGCAAGGACAAAATTGCAGTCCACATACTGGTTCTGCCACAAACTTTCCACATGTTCTTGTGTAAACCACCTACATTGACTATGCCTCTACTTCCATCTGCAAAAATGGAAAAATAGTAACAGTGCTTATATTGCAGGAATGTTTCTGAAGACATGGATTTACCAGGAGGGCTAAGAGATTTAAAGATTTCGACCACTGCCCTGTTCATTACACCATATTCCTGGTCACTTACTGCAGTCAAAATGGCGGGGCTGTGGATCTCTGCACTTGAAAACATCTGAAGATTCTTCAGTAATATTCTCCGGGATAGATGAGAACTATCAGAAGTGGAAGGAGTCCATATTTACAAATAACCTGGCCTAGGAAAGACAGCATCATTTATACAAATCATAGTACCATATTTTCAACTTCAGACTGTACAAAATCGGTGCAGTTTTTATGATTCCACCATAACCTTTTCCAAACCAATTTTTTGTAGTAGTTTTTGGGTTTGGGGGTGGGGTATTTTTGGCTAGAAAAATGTAGCAACTATTTCAACCGGTACCATAGCAGAAAAGTCTATTAGAAAAGCAATATTATAATTAAAATAGTTATACATGTCAATGTTTCAGACACTGTGTATTTCTTTAAGCTTTCTTCATGTCTGTGTAGAATAAATATCAAGTTACTACTTGTTCATTTTTTTTCCCTTGGGCCGCATTCTGTACCTATTAAATCCTAAGTATGAAAGAAAATTAGACCTGCCTGTTACCACTATAAACTTACACCCAATGGTTTTCAAATAACATGTAGGTAATCTCTCCTCTGTAAACACAGCGACTTGGAGTTGCTCATAATTAAAGCTGCAAGCATCACAATTTAAGCTGACTTTTTTCTGATGTTCATATGCCTCATTCTCTCCCAAAATGTAATGGGAATAAAATACACTGAACCATATTAAACTTTCCTTATTTACGATATTGTTTGGATTTTATGCAATTTTAGTACAGCTATAGCATTAGTCCATTATTTCACTCTTTCAAGGTCAATTGGGTATGAGCAGGACTTTCAGCAAGTGAGACTGTAGTATCTGTTCCTGATCATTAAAAGGATCAAACAAATTTTTGTAATAACCAGGCTTAGCTTCCTGTAACTCCTAGTTTCTACCTCTCCTCTGATTCATACGTTTATAGGCCCAAGTTGTTTGACTAGTGCCCACCTTACAGAGTTCCATTATAAGCAAATTCCTGACGTATGCTGGTCTTGGAAGTACCAAACTACAGAATCAACATGGGAGCAAGCGCATGGAGGGCATACCTCCATGAGGGTGAACATAAATTAGGAGTGCGCTCTTGAAGCAAATCTCCTCACCTTCCCAAAGCACTGAGCTTTGGCCCAGAGCCACATCCAAAAATAACCTTGTTCCTTCTGCATATCACTAAGCTAGAGGATGTGTTTCAGGAGTGCCTCTGATGGGATTTGACTAGTCATAAGCATTCAGACCACAGGACCAAGCTAGAACTAGCCTGAATTAAAACACCATGATATATGCATGATATGTATGTTGGGTTTTCAGTGTTTGGCAGCTCATACTACAAACTGACTTTTATTGAGTGGCAGTACTTAACTAAGTTAGACATATTCTGAGACATATCTACATAGAGAGTTGGCACTAGAGAGAATTCACCAGCTCCATCCTGTATTTCAATTTTAGGGAGTCATAGTTGTCCAAGTCATTACTTCTTGGGTCTTGCTGCCAACATAGCATAAAAAGGGAACTTTGGCCACCTCATCAAAGCTAGGAAGTCATATGGCTCAAGGAACACCCTTTCTGTACTCTGGCCATCTCCTGTGACTGTCAGCTGGTGAGGAAGATGCTTCTTATAGTCTCTCTTCTCTCAATAATATCTGCACAGTAACAACCAGAATTGGGTTCTATGTACACAGAAAGAAAAATTCCTCATGGTCCACTGAAGCTGAGGAAGTGACCTTAGGACAGGATAACCTGGTGCATAACTTCTAAGTATAAAGAAAACTAAACCATAGGAGTTCTGTAGACGATAACCCAGGTATTCCAGTTAGTTTTGTGAGGGCCTTCTCTGTAACGTGGTAGGAAGTAACATGCAAGCGGGTGAGAGGAGGAGTTTATGTAAAAATGACCAGACTTCTTCAGAGTCCTTTCCCTGAAGCAGTGTTGTATCACCTAGTTTTGCAATTAGGCTGCTCTGGGTGGAAGGGATGTTTCTTTTGTTCGTTCGGAATCTCATACAAATCTTTGGGCTATGATAGTGTGCAATATTCTCTGCCCACACCAACTTACTTTAGCTGCATAGATCTATAATTTTGTGATTCATTTAGTCCATAGTGTCTGTGCTGCAAACTCTGTGAAGACAAGATGTTGGAAATCAAGTATCTTCTAGTTCCAGCACTGGCTTGTAAGGTACTTTTGGAAAAGTCACCTAGGTGAACTTTTCCAAACTGAAACTTGTGAATTTAAATTTCATGTTTAAGCATCTAAATTAGTGGTCTGATTTTAATGTGTGCTGACACTCACATTTTCAATCGACTTCAAAGGAAGTTGTGAGTGCTCAGAAGTCTAAACCTATGAAAATCAAGCCAGTTAGACACTCAAACTTGAAAGGTTTCTCCCATACCATTATTGTTATTTGCATTACTTTAGTAGCTTGAAACCCCATTTATAAGACTAAAGTGCTAGGCACTGTATTTTATCTCTTTTTTTTTCTCATTTCTTTATGTGTAAAACCTGGCACACAAGGATGTTGTGATGATTGTGTCATTATTTGTATATAAAATAGCTTTTTATATAGCTTTGAAAAATATTCTATAAACACAGAATATAATTATTCATGGAAGAAAATGGTATTCCTATTATTCATTCCTTTTTGAAATAAGTTCCTTGGATTTTTGAACCTATCCTTAAGAACCATGATACTGTATGCAGAATACATGCAATAAAATATAGGGGCCAAATTCTTAAGTTGCTGTTAAAATATATGCTATACCTGTTAAATAGTTGTATACTATGTTTAATTTGAACAGAAATCCTCAATGTTTAACAACTCTTACATAATCCTCAGAGAAATTGAGTAGGATGATGAACCACAAAGCTTTCCTTAGAAACCTTGGTCTTATCCATACCTCTTTATTTCAGTTATGCTGATGCCTTACTAGCAAACAGTAGACTCTTTGTAACTGGGACCTACGTAAAGCTTGCTTTTTTTCCCCGTGGATTCAATAACTAAGCTGCTTGGAACAGCTTTGATGAAACCATCTTCTTTCATAGAATGCAGTTCCGGCAGTGCTGATAAATTCCACAAAATGGTGTCAATTTAACCAATGTTTTCTTTGGAAACAAAACCAGGAGGGAAACTGGTAACATATTGTTGTTTTCAGAGCAAACCCTTACATAGAAATTATTTTTGTTTATGTGTTTTAGATACCACAATCTTATACAACACAAACATTTTCATTTTGTCAAAACGCTTTGCTTAAAAAAAAAGTTTTTTACTCACAAATGATTAAGAAGTAGTTCAAAGATCATTTTTAGTTTAGAACTTTTTAAATATTGAAGCAATCTGCGAATCAGAGTTTCTAAACCTCTGAAAAGCTAATGAGGTCAGTAGCAGTGTTCCCACTGACTTCAGTAACAGCACAGTTGCTATATCTGGGGAAATGCAATCATGATCTGCTGGAGTTTTTGTATGCCTAAATGTGATATGCATATGTATAATCCATCAGATCTCTAGTCTTAGATAAAAACAATACATAAGCATTTCTGAAGAAAAAGAAATTTTTATTTTTGTTTTTACACCAGAGCTTTCATTGTTTGTTGGTGGTATGCCCCATGTCTGTGACACCTTGACATAGGCACTTCCCAGTGCTATCAAATCAGGAATGCAATTTTAATATATGTAAAAGCGCAGGTTGGTTTGTTGTTTGTTTGGTTTTTTTTAAATAGGACAAGTGGTTTAAAACCAGGCACTAACTGATTAATAAGTTTGTTCATGCAGACCTTCATTCAGGTATCAGGAATAAGTGCTCTGTCTGCTTGATAAATATCCAGGCTAAACACAAATGTTGTTATTTGTCAAATAGTAACTGTTTTAAGGGGCAATTCTTCATGATCTTTAACAGCTATAAATTGATCTCCAGAACTCAGATGTCACAGTGTAGTCCAAGTATTTCTAAGAATCCAACTTTAAGAAAACTACAATACAAAAGAAGGAAATGCTTTAATTTACTCCAGGGACAGAGTATATTAGGCATAGTAATGAGGATTTTAGCAACAAGCAGCCAAGTCAAGGATATTATTTTTCTACAAAGCAGATAATATAGTAATCAATCTAGACAGCCATTGTATATCTTCCAATACTTAGGATTTTAATAAAAGTAATCATCAGGAATTCTATTTAGACTTTCAGACCTTCACATCTTGAACCATTAAAAATAATGATACATGATTTTAATCTGTTTGGTGTAAACTGATTGATTTCTTGCTTGTAAACTGCACACTCTTCAGACAGATCAATTTTCACATTTACCATATCTAATTATTTTCTGTTTCCTTCTTGCTTTAAAAGGCATAGATCATTTGGGGCTCCCTTTTCTTAACTGACAGTTTCTTGACAGCTAATACAAATAACAAAATAAAGCCTGTAGAAGAAATAAGTTGTATTTTATAAAAGATTTAGCACAAGTGTTTATGTCCTCTGAGTACAAAGGGTTGTGCATGCTTCCTTTATCTTGTAGTCTAAGGTGGCGGCATTAACAAACCAATATTTTCTGCATTTCATACATAATGTTCCATGTGATTACAAAACTGAGCCTGGATAGCTGAATGAAGTTTGCTCAGAAATGAAAAGACAGACATATGTTCCTGAGAAAAAGTACCCAGACCCATATCTTCTGTGAGATGTGGGAAAGTCACCCTTTTGGAGTCTGCATAGAGAGATCAAATGTGATAATAAAGGCTTACAATTCTAGCAGGTTTCCCTAGAATAGTACTTCAGAAATGTGAGGTGTGAAAGAAAGGCAATCTATGCCAGATACTGATTAAATTTCAGTCATCTATCCAAAGCAGTCCCTAGTTGCTTGTAAAATGCTCCATGTAATTACAGTAACTACAGTTTTTAAAGCAATTTACACATTAGCCTTTATCGTGGATCTCTCTTTGTGGGTGCATTTCTTCTTTGGAATCAATATCCTTAAAATATATGTTAATAATCTATATGAATTTGTAGCCATATAGACTCTTTAAAAATTCCATCTCTAATATTTTCCTCGTGGATTCTTCTTGGCTTTTGGAAAAGCTTAACTGTAATCAAATATCACACTTTGGATGTTTAGCTAACATTGTTCAGTGACCCCAGTGGTAAGTCACAACCATATTTAAAACTGTTAAGGAGTTAGGAGTTGATACAAAATCAAACCAGGATATATTAAAATGCTGCCAGGATAAAATAATATTAAGGGCTAAACTTTGTCCTTTGCTAGTTACACAGGTGCAAATGTCAAACTTGGCAAATCCTTTCAAAACTTTGTGTGTCCTAATCTTTCAAATCTTCTAGTCATGGGGCACGGAAGATTTTGCTAATGCAGGAGCCATTTAGGTAGTTACAGG
This sequence comes from Numenius arquata, assembly GCF_964106895.1. Taxonomy (NCBI): domain Eukaryota; kingdom Metazoa; phylum Chordata; class Aves; order Charadriiformes; family Scolopacidae; genus Numenius; species Numenius arquata. The sequence continues at coordinate 47,584,930 of NC_133583.1, read as the reverse complement.
ACGAACACTGGCCAAAAAAATAAAAGGGGGGGGGTGTGTCTGGCTCGTTGCTGGGATGTTCCAATTTTAAACTATTGTAAGTGTGAATTTTGGAAGGAAACTAAACTGGCAATTTCATTAAAGATGCACTGGCTTAAAACAGAAGAAATCCAAGAAGTGAATCAAACTCCTCACAGTCAGTAAAACTGTTCCCACCAGAGTTGCACAGTGCAGCTGCAGGTAGATTTAAACATTTTTTGTTGTTGTTTTGTTCTGTTTGTTCAAGGTGCCTTTTGTAACTGCCAAGCAGAGTAAAGCTCCTTAGTTATTCTGCATCTCATTGTTACCAAGGCTATTATCCTAACTGGGGCTAATAATATGAAGCACATTTATGTTTGTGTAGGAAAACTAGGGTCACTAGAGATAATCCAAAAAGTTGTTCCACAGGGGATTATCTAGAATACTGTTTTCCAAAACTGTCACATATCAGAAAAAGGGCAAAGCACTTGTAACTCTTGTGATTGATCCTTTGTCAAGTCATGATTGCTGTCACCAGCAGGTTACATTCCTTCAACAAAGCAGTAGGCGCTGCTGCATTTTAAACTAAACCAGTTAGGCTTCCAGTGTCATATTCCCTTCCTTATCTCTCTCCATACTTCATTCTTTCACGTTAAAAGAGATAAATTTGCAACTGAACAGAGAAGATGACACGTGCAAGATCCTTGTGTAGTACATATTACTGTCCCCTTAAAATTAGTGCCCCTTAGATGCTGCCATTAAGTTTATTGTTCTTAGTTATTATGTCTGTCTAAGGACCTGGTTCCACACACGCTAGCTATTACAGGGGGAAGCAGAACTATGTGTGACACCAAATACTATTTTTGGGCCTGAGGAGTTTTCATAATTGGGCTTATAGGCCCTGAAATCCCAAGGCTAAAGCACTTAATTTACTTGAGCTGTGAGGGTATGGAATGATTCATCTGTTAAAGGTTAAATAAGGCTTTAGTGGCCTATTGGACAAAACTGTATGTGTAAAAGTCTTATGAAATAACAGATGTTTTTCAACCTGATTTTGAAATTAAATGTTTGTATATGGTTCTGTCCAAAGACTCTGAAGCCTCTCTTGTACTATCAAACACCATTGGTTTGTTAGGCTGTGGTCAAGGATATACAGGGCTTTTTGTCTTTATCTATTCAGGGCACACTCTGAGCTCTTCTTATTCCCTGTTGTCTTTCAGTCTTTAAAAGTGTTCAGTGGATAGACCCATGGTTCTCAGATATTTTGATGCGTTTTTCTAAAGAATGTCAGAGATTTTGTTGAATTTGCAGTGAATCGTGGCATTTGTAATTTATTTACTAATTAATTTATTGTAATTAAATACCTAGGTTTTTTCAAAGGCCTTTACTTCCAAAGATATCTGTCAGTAAATCTGGTAGATTTCCTGCTTTCATATCCATATATTAAGGTGCAAGTAAGATTCAAATTAAATATTTACTTTTTGGTTTTAATGTTAAGAGTTCTTCCATGATCAACTCTTGTATCAAATGGTTGTCCGTTACTATGGATTTTTGCAAAAGATCCTGCACTAAGTGCCAGTCATTACAAAATCACCTCAAGTAGCCTCATCAGGCTAGATGCCTAGCTTGCCTTGCATAAAAGATAGTTCTCTGTCTGCTTTGACCTAGAGTTCATGGAAAAGCTCTCCAGAGCAAGCAATGGAAAAGGGCTCTTCCCCCAGTGGTTTGTCGCCTTCCTCTACCAGAATTTGCCGTCCTCCCATCTCTGCTTGTGGAGGAGTTTGTGTACACATTCCTTTGCATTGCAGGCAAAATAAGCTGGGAAAGCTTAATGGACTGTTGAAGGTGAGTATGAGCTAACCCAGCTCATTTTGTCTGAAATGGATCGAAAAGCACTCACATGACCTCCTTCCTCTGACAGGGCTCTGGGTTAGTAGCTTCCCCTGATGGAAAACAGCACCAACCAATTCACTGGGATCTTGAAGAAGACTTTTGTCTGTGTCCTGAAAAGCAGGTTCATAAGTCACATTACCTTTTCTCCAGCCTTTACAGAAAGACTTACATCAACTGTAAATGAGGAGTTGACTTTTAAGGGAAGCTAAGCAACCAGCAATGAATTACAAGTAGGCAGCACAGGTTTTTTTCAAAGCTATGGCCATAGCCTCTATTGGTCATTTCAATTACTGAATGTCTGGGGGCAAAATGTCCAGGCCAAATTTAGCAAAGTCTGTAACAGCAGTAGTATAATGCTATCTCTGGTAAATTCTCTCTTCTCTAGACAGTGGTTCATTTTTAAAAATTACTGTCTAGGTGGTTGAGTCTTCTATTATCTTTAGCAAAAACTTCTGGAGGTAAAAGGCCCTTTCAAATAGCCATATACTGACTCCCAGTTTTTAACCCATCTTTCTCCTTATAAATAACATGCAGAAAGCTGGAGAATTTAAAATGTCCACAAAAATATTCCAAAATAATCTCATGTTCTCCATACTCATGAATGCATCTGATGCCTCCATTATTTCATACATTAGTAAGGCAACTGATTCATCTCTGCTACTCTTTTGTCCTCTAATATAATGTTTGAATCAGGAATTGTTAAAGTTCTCATTAGGTTTGTTGTGGGGTTTCATAATGAATGCTTTTTTGAAAGCTGGAGAGTCTTTTGATTTTTGCTTGCATATTCATAGAAGAACTATGTCATAAACAAAGTCTAAATCTGGTACTACTCTCTTGCTCAGCCATGCTAAGACTGTGTTGTATCTTTCTACACTTTACCTCATAAAGAAAACAATGTCAATGCCAAGTATGGAAGGTGAAGAAGGTTGCTATTTAAAGAATAATTTTCTGGCACACGCAGCACCATTGGAGGCACATCATAAACAAAAAGAAGGTACATTGCTTTTCTTCCACAGTGCAAAATTCTGCCTTGATCTCTCCCAACAGAAAGGACAATACACTTCTCCATGCAAGATTGTTCAGTACAATCCAGCTCCTCAGTAGGAATACATCTCTTACTATTTTTACATGTATAGAGGTAAGCTAAAAATACATGTATTTTCAGTCCTTTTTTAACCCACACTCTCCCTCTAACACAAATGCCCACATGAATCAATGAGATTTATCCTGTCAACATGAAAAGAAAAGCATATATTGATAGATAATATACATGAACACACTAGTCAAGCAACAGATTCAAGTCAAACTGATATGTTTCACTCAGTGGCAAGTATATTTGCTTAGCACAGCAAAAAAAAATTCTGTATCTCCTAATGATGTGGAACTGAATTCTCTATCTCCCCTGCTGCTAGCTCACTTTTAAGGCAGAACCGGAGATATCTATCACAACTAAATAGGTATTTTGTAAATTGTACTTAACTTCACTACCTTTAAGAAAAGTTCTAAACCACATATTGTATAATCATTGCCAGAGATTTTATCTAGCTTGGCTGGAAAAACAACTTAATGCTGCATTCTTCTTGCCAATCAGCACAACAGAATTTTGTTTTTTATCTACTCTCAGCTAACAGACCGGTATTACAGGCAGAATTTTGACTTCCAGTTGCCGTTTTCTTCTATATCATAGGCCTGTTTAGGGTACTCAAAGAAATGTCAACAATAATACATATAATCACTGTCATGTGAAATAATTGATTAGCTGATCAGTTTCCTGTTCTATTTCTTTAATACATTTTTTCCAAGAATAATGATTATATTTATAGAAATATAATAATTTTCCATGCTAAAGTAAAATGGTATTTGACATTAACAAAAGGTCAGGTGTCATACTGTAAACCACAATGAGTATTGCTTTTAAAGATTATTGAATTATGAGGTACATATATTTGACAAAGTATAGAATTCCAATAACTGCCATAGTAGCAGTGCCCTTTTACATGCCATGGATTTATTGACATTTGCTAACTGTAAAAATGCAAAACAGTTTCCCTGTAACAGGCACTTTCAATTTAAAAAATAAAGATTTCTCATTGAAGAACACATCTATTTTCAACAATTCTTCTGATTTTGCATGCACGTGTGTCCAAACAAATATCTGTGCATCCCACTCTGCTTGTGGTTTGTGTGGACAACATATGTTCACTTTTGAAAGCAATTTTGCATTCTGCATCCTTATGCAATAATAAACCATACCTATTTTTTTCTTTTTTCTTAAAAAAATAGTGATACTGCCCTGTAACCTGATTCAAAACTTTTCAGAGGAGTAAGTTAAAATGAGTGTGAGGGCAGCATCATAGCCTCTCCATGGTATTTGCCTACACCACAGACATGTCACAGTTCAGTGTGATTGACTGGCCTTAACTGAAGTCCCAGGGCTTTTAAGGGTCAGACTCATTGCTGGAATTATGCCAGAGCTTGTCTGGATGAAACACCAGTACTTCAAGAACTGCCAATGTGTTTCAAGCTGTGAGGGCAGATTAGTTAAAAAGGAATTTTAGCATTGATAGGTTTGAATAATAACATTTTGCAAACATAGCACCTTTTATGTGCGCTTGCAGCTAATAATAATAGAAAAGCTACAAAGAAGGACACTCCCTCTGTTCCACAAAGCTGTCCCACACTGCTATAAAACTCTTACAGCGATATACCATTTATTAACCAAATGAGTTAACTTTCAGTTTAAAGGGATGTTACACATTCAAATTCATCTGTATTTTCAAACAACTTTATCTGGTAAATATCAGAAGGGTTTCTTATAATAGAAGAGGTCTTGAGGTTTTTTTTGTTTGTTTTTGCTGTGGTGTTTTGGTTTTTAAATTATTTTTTTTTTTAATTTGCAGTATACTTTTCAATATTTAGTGACCTAGCCTAGTCAAAAATCCTGGACTGGTCAGTTACATGTTCAATGTTTAAGAGAGTAAGATTTTCACCTAAAAATCTGACTTTTAAATAGTTTCCTATATGTAGAATGTGGATTTAAAGAAAGGCAGCTACCTAAAAGCTTTTCATTAGCCATCATCCACGGCATCAGCAAGTGCGCCATTCAAGGTACCCTTAGCTCTTCCTTCCTTTGTTCATACTTTCTGGACCTTTTAAGTTTCTCGTCTCATTACATCTGCTAACTACATGGCTGTACTCTGTCCTTTTTCCTTCAAAAAGCTGTTGCACTCAGGAACTGAAGTCTTAATTATAAAGGAACAATTAAAATTGAAACAATGTGTGATGCTTTCCTGTAAAATTAATTTTAAAAAAATAAACACCCACAAAACGACAAAACCAAACAAAAACCCAACACAAAACCTGCATGCAGTGTAGCATCTGATGGGTTGGTTGTGTACCGTATCTCAGGTTTTAATGTGAGAATTTCCATGATGGATAGATAGAAGGCTTGTTTTCACTGAACAGAGGCACAAATACAGTCACATATAATTCAAAGTCAGCACTTAATTTTCAAACATGGGTGCCTTAACAATACTGCCAAATCTTGCATTCAGTCTATTAAATCAGCACTTAGGCAAATAAAACAGCCATTTGAGTGACAATTTCAACATACTAATGAGGTATTCAGATGTCAGCAATTGAAAAATACACATTGGCCTTTTGAATTTAAGCCAAGATTGGTTCTGGGTTACATTAAGAAGGTTTAAGACTTTATAGAAGGATCAAAATTATTTCTGAATTTATCTTAATCTTTCTGGGAGAGACACAGATGGGATCAGGTTTCTTTGTGAAGTCTTCACTGTTTTCCTACCTTCCACTGGTTTTTGATGTAGAAATTTCCTTTGCCATTTTATTATTCATTTATTGTATTTTGGTTCATAAGCAGGTCAAAAAGCGGCCTTATGCAGACTTCCTCACTTTCACTCTCATTCACTACAGTTCTTACCACAACAAAATCTGTTCCTGTACAAGTGCCTACATTACTTCTGCTGCCACAAAACTGTATTGGTATTGTTCCATCTAAATAGTTTTGTTCATATAGATAGCAACTCTTTCCTTTTCCTTGTTGTTCTTTCCTTTTTATATATTCATCCATTTCCTAAAAAATCCTAAGACAAGGAAAAGTATTACAGATCAAATTTATCATAAAGATGAAAAGTCCCTCTTATGCTGTACTTTTCTTAGAAAACTAACTAAAAAATGTATCTTTAATTATGACTGTGGCTTTCAAGAACTAAACCAAAGTACGAACTACTCAATGCCATTCTTGTAATTAATTTATCAGTAGTATTAGTATGCTGTCTACAAGCCCTTATTATTACTAGAAGCCCACTGTGCTAAACTCCTTCTAAACAGATCAGGAAAATTCCTGTGCTATATGTCAGTGTGAAATAGCACAAATAGTGCAAAACAGAAGACAATGAGACAAAATTCATCAACATAATAAGCCATATTCTTTGCAAACCATAAACCTTACCATTCACAGGTGCAACAGAGCAAAGAGGTTCCAAGGAAGAATTTGAAGTGGAACAATGATGTGTTATTTAACAGACAAATTAGCTCTGATATTATTGGGCATGCTCTCTGCCTATTCTGATAATGTAATCTATTTTAGCTTATTTGCTAGCTCCTTGAAATTGCTAGGTATCCATTTACTGGATTAATTAATTAAACATATTTAAATTATGCATTAGTCATGGCTTTAGAAATTTAGAGTAAATAACATAGGCTTTATTAATTTTTCCCTCTCTTGTAATTCTCCTATCCGCATTCTCTAATTTTCATAAATTTTCCTTCCTTCTAATTTTTTGTTAATTTTTAAATACTGCTGGTTGTGTCACCACTGGCTGAGAAAGAAGAAGGTGCCTTTTCTCCAAAGCGAGACCAGAGCTGATCTTTGGAACAACTGAGAGCAGAATTGTCTCTAGGGATGGAGCACACCCAGTTTTCCCATGACAAGCTGTCAGGGCTGGAGGCTTAATAAATTAAAGGGATTATTTTTTTTTAAGCAGAATATTTTCCATCACTTCTATATTTTCAGAACATTGTTCTGGCCTTGTACAAGAGACAGGGAAATGTAAATGTCAAACATTCACTTCTGTTTAAATGGGCTCATTATACCACAACATGTTGAGGTTTTTTCCCTACCGGCCGGTTCTTTTCACTGTCGTATCCTGTAAGCACTTTCTTGCACCTGCCTGAGGAGACTAATCCTCTATTAAAACATGTTCAAACTGAGCGAAGGCAGAAATAGCAGCCATTTCGCCCAAACAAAATGAATCAAAATCTTGTAAAAATAAATAAATCAGGGTAGCTTTGGTGAAGACATTTGGCTGTTTGGTCTGTAGTTGAAGCCCTGTTACCTCACTATTTTCCATCTGGAGAGCAGGCTTTGCCCTTAGGGCATGGACCTGTTTTGAAAACAGCCTGAAGAAAACTCCCCCAAACATAGGTCCTCAGCTGTGATACAAGTGCCATACAGACTTCACCATTCTAGGGGCACAGTCTTCCTTCATTAGTGCAGTCCACAAGGATTGGCCACACTCTCATTTTCTTCTCCAGGATCATGGCTATTTATTTAGATGGAACCATAATTATGGGTAATAATCAGGATAATGAGTACTTCTCTCTCTGCTTTGGCTCGGTGTTAGACTCTACAGGGAGCTGCAGAAACATTGCAGAGGATGGTGATGTCGCTGGTTCATTGAGGAGAGAAGCTGCCTCTACCAGATAACAAAGAACTACAGTCTGACAGGGCAAAGGAAGAGGGAAAATCTGTTCTGACGTGGTAAATCAGCAGACTAAATTCTGTGTGCCTGAACTGCACTATCTAAGAACAGAAGTCCCATGGGGCAGCCTTCGTCAGTGTAAAGTACAGGGCTGAGCACATTCATAATGTTCAATAAATGACCATATTAAAAAACAAAACAAACAAACAAAACCCAAACACCCACCCACCAACAATAACAACAAAAAAAAAAAAACCTGGGAAACTCAGTGCAACTGCTGCATATAAAGCCAGGTAGATAATTTATGATACAAGGTCACTTTTTGCTGCAGCCAAACCCATCTCTGCTAAAGAAACTGATATAAAGATCAAGGATAAACAGTGAACTTTAATCTGAAGACAGTCAAATTATATGAATAAATGTGTTCATGCTAATTGCAATGAATTTTCAACTCCTAAGCATTTTCTGTCTTTCTAAGTTGGATCTAAGAAAGGATTCTGTTGACATTTGATGTCAGTAAATGATTTATAACCAGAAAAGACACCTGAAAGTGCAATACTGACAATGTTCTCTCCTGTTTGTACAACTTTTGTTCTCATTTGTTTTGTAACATCATCTTTCATAAGATGGCTTGTGCTGTGTGTTTCACTAAAAAATTTGAAATCCCTCTGTTTTGCAAACATATCCCTCCCAAAACCGCTCACTGAAGTTGGTCTCTACAAGAAAGGGAAAAGAGGTCTATGCTGTTGCCGAGAGACTTACCATACAATCTTAAATCAAGACAAAAGAGGACTGGACTGATGCCAGGTATTTTTCCGGAGGCCCAAATGTATCTAGATACTTCTCAGAGAAAGTTGTTGTGGAACAGTAATTTAGAATAATGTACAGTGAAACCAGGCATAATTAAATCTACAAACGACTCCCTTTCTGAAGCATTAGGGTTCAAGTGATACGTTATTTTATCTTAGTCCCAAGTACCTTGATATATACAATCTGGTATCTGCTGAAAAGTTTCCTTTCATAATGCTAATAAAATACAACTAATGCTGATATGTTTCTGAAATAAGATTATATGTAGCACTTCAGCAGCTGATTGTGATTTTGGTTACAGATTTCTACAAATGAGTAAAAATGGTAAGAACTCCTTCACACTGCTTCACAAGTTTCAAGTAGACAAAGAAATTGCATAGTACCAGTCATTCTGGAGTAGAAGCTTGTTAGTATGGCAGAATGTCAGTTTTCTGCTTTTCTTATTATCATGTGTTTGGGCATCTCAGCTAACTTCTTATACAGACCAGTACCAAAGTTATACTTCAGCAATAGGAAGAAAGTAGAGAAGTTCAACACACTGCTACATTGTAAGACCTGCTGAGGTTCAAGAGGGACAGTTTATGTACCAGCTTGTGCTAATGGTTATTCTTTAGGACAAATTCTAGCCTTTAGAGACTAACTTGAGATTTCAAACCTACACAATAGTATAACTCGACCTATGAATCAGAATGCTTCTAGTAGGAGAAAATATTACATATGTGAAACAGTGGAAGTTTTTAAGACCCTGGGAAAAAAGCATTACTAACATTGCTGAACTATTATTGAAGGGCTTTTTAACAAAATTAAATCTTTCTTTGAGACATCTTTGAGACATTATCCAAAAGATATAGTAATCATAAATAATTTAACTTGCAGGTTAAACCAAGGATATCTGGGTACAGTAGTTGTAACAGCTCAACAATTTAGTATTTCTAAAACTTTGCTAATAATTTTCTGTGGCCCATTTCTAAAATATTGCCTATGATTTTAAAATCTGACTTTTTAATACTATTCTATTCATTCCTGAAGCTGCAATATCCACATAATTTCAACATAATAAGCCACAATAATTTGTGATGAAACTCCACTGACTTCTGTAGATCTAACCCTGAGGTGAATTAAACATGACATTTTATTGTTCTGGTCATCTTGTACAGCAGCCTTTTTTCATTTATAAAGCAATATGGTTTAATATATTCTTCTTCTCCTCAGCCCTGCTTTTGAATTACTTTAATAACAGTTGTAAATAAGCAAAGCTCATATGATGGCCCTATTACCTACTTATTAGCTTCAGATCCCACAATGGATTGCACAACATATTGGGAGATACGCACTTCAGGGGACCTGCATCTGATATATACATGTAGTTCATGTTAACATTAATGAGAAACTTAGATAGCATATCTAATTTAAACATATTAATACAAATAAACAATAGACCTTTTACTCTTTATTCAAAAAAGCATGGGACTGAAATATGCATTCTCATGCCTGGACATTGGAGGAATATATAGATTATAAGATATGTGGTAAGAAAAATCACAGATTCTTTCCAATTCATTCAGTTCTGAAGGCCTATAAATCACGAATGTCCTACTGTAGCAAATTTGAGAGACTACAGGGATACAAAAGACTTGTGCTGATACTGTCTTCAGAGATAAATGCAAAGCTCATTCTCAGCCAGGTGATCTGTTCATGTAATACAGTCCTTTTTCTACACTGTATGTGTACAGCCTTTCTCAGTCTCCCTCTTCCAGCCCAGAGTTCCCCTTTACGCTCCCCTGAAATCCTGGTCTTCAACTCAGATCTCTCAAAGGCTGTTTGGCCGAGGAATATCCTCACTTCCTGCTGTTCAATACCCTGAGCAGGGCCCTAATTTGCTGGTTGAGTTAACTTCATCCAGGCCATTGGGCTCTTGTAAATCCCATCACAGGGACTTTATGATATTCTTAGTTTTATTTTATTCTGAAAACCCCAGTGCCTAAGGTTATCAGATTATGGGAGTTACATTTCTCAGTGAAAACACAGACCCAAAAGCTACAAACATGAGAAATAAATAAGAATCTAAATTATAGTTGTTGAAGGGGTTTTAATCTCATTATTTCTGAGACAAGCCCTTGATTTTGCAAGAAGCATAAATCATGATTGCTAAACACTTAGCTATTCTGTACCACTCTGCTAGGAAAAACAGTATTTCAAGAAAATGAATTTTATAATATTTCATCTTAACCCATTATTCCTTGTGTTTCAAAGAAATATGTCAGTGCTCCTCACGCTATTAATGTCTATCATTTTCTGTTTGGTCATGTCTAATGTCTTAAGCATGGTACTGCTGAAGCCAGCTACACAACTCATAAATTCTGTCTACAACATATAATGCTTTGTAATGCCTAGAAACTGTTATGGAGGTTTAACTGACAAATCTAAGGATAGCATTCATCGCTAAGAAAACACACAGAATGACAGGAATGTTTAAATCATCTCATAACAAATGACAAAAGCCGAGGGCAGGATGGTGTATTTTTCCTTTAACTGAATATCTTCAGTCTACTCCATAGACTATTGTTTGTTAATTTCATAAAAACGCTTAAGAAATTAGAATAGATTTTGAACTGAAGATCCAGCCAAGCTTCTCTAGTGTAATACTCAGACATAGTAAACAATTACATTACATAAACCAACCATCTGAACAGAAATGATAATTAAAATAATGCATCGGTGTGCTTCATTGATTTATGAATTTGTTTAATGATTCCTGTTAGAACTGCAGAAGCCATTATGCATTCACTGATTTTAAGAGACGGTATATAGTTGTATGACCTTTCACTAAAGAAGAAAAGTAATATTCCTGATCTATCGAAGAAATTATAAGAGAAGTGTTGTTATGACAAACTTTACAACAATTTGAAAATAACATCCCAAACCCATTAATTTTCTTCATGCACAAAGCTGTTGCCATTTTCCACACTACTGTTCAGAAAAGAGTAATCTGCCTGGTCAATGCTTGCATATGGGTTCCTGTCTGAAACAAATAAAAGAATTCAGGGCTGAATTTATCTGAATTTGATGCAGATTCAACCCAACCAAGTACCCAATGTTCTTGGGTGAAAGGTAGTACACCACACTCCCCAGTCAATTATTTTTTATTCATTGGCATTTGGAGTGCCCATTCAAAATCAGAGCTCCACTGTGTGAATTGTGGTTAAAGCATACACTGAAATACAGTCTCTAACCCAAAGCGCTTATGATCTAGACAGACAGTTGGGGAAAACGCAAGCATACAAATGAAAGCAAACAAATAATAACCTCCTGCTGAAATCCAGAGAGATTTTACCCTCTGTTTCAAGCTAATTCTCAGTGATATTGAAAATCTCACCCGCAAAGAACAAGCAAATATATTATCTTGCTGTTATGGAGATGGGGAGCTTAAGTAGAAAAAAGATGAAGTATGTTATCCAGCTCTGTGCAGGAATTTTGTGGCAAAATTGTGTCTTAAAAACAGGATCATAGATTTTTGCAGCAGGTCAACATACCTGCTTCCCTGCCACAGACATATCCTGCTCTGCCCACAATAGTTTTGTGAAGAGGGTCCTCTCCCACCTGGAATATGCATCCATTAGTAGTGGTGAAATCCACACCAGGTACTATGAGTAAATAGTATCAAATGCCTTCAAACCTTGACACAGCAGGAGGCATCGTGAAAGTAAGGAAGGAGGAGTCTTTTAAATTAGCTGTTGTAAAACAAATGGAAGGGTCCAGAGGGTGTATTTGACATTTATCTGTGTATTTCCTTGCTTTTGTTGTTTTCTGTCATTGTCCTATCATTCCAATCCCCTTGATTTTTGTGTAAACTTCCTTGTTTGTTTGCTTTTCTGATAACTTGTAGAGTAAACTACTCCTTCACAAGAGAAAATGCAGCTGGGAGAACAAGGCGGGGGAAGGGTTGCTGGCTGGAATACTTTCAACATGGCATCATAGTTGCTTGTGACTTTGAGCACTGTGAAACATTTGTGTTTGTCTTGCTTTCTTTCCTTGCTTTTCACAGTCCTCTTCAATCTCCCAAGCAGCTGATAAAAAGAGAGAGAGAATCTCCTACAACACTAAACACATTTTCTTATTTACTGTTAAATCTACATTTTAACACATAGCAGGATTGCACACGTCAATACAACTTTTTAATTGAATGTGGAACTTGTCACGTCATGTTGTAAGTCCCTTGAAGTCCCAGAGCCCATTCCGGACCGGGTTGACACTTCAAAGAAGAAAGGGAACAAGAATGGAAAGCTCTCTGAATCACAAAGAACCAAATGAAAACACTCCATCAGACTGCAATCCTCAATTATGATTTTTCCCTGTGTATTTTGTCTGTCAAAATCCATAAATGACTTTCAGAATGGCAACATGATGATCTAGAGACCATCTCTTTATCTCTTCTTATCCTTTTAGCAGCTCAGTTCATTAGGGCAATTGGACTTTTTTGTATGAATACAGAGGTGGATAAGAAACTGAATTTAGAAGAGGGACAGACCATCAGTCCTAAAACCGGACTTTGTCATAGTGATATTTTTTTGTCATCAGCTGAGACTGCCATTCACATTAGGTAGGTGAGGAACAGTAAGCTTTACAGGTGGAAGTATGGGATGGTCCTACTACAATTGTTAGGAGTCTTCATTTTGTGTTGTAACAAACATTATGGTTACTCTAAGAGTGGCCCATAGTTTCACAAATCTTAAAAGAGAATAAGAAAATAAGGAAAATGGATATTCTGATTTACATTCTTTCAGGTCTGCACATGATGACCATCACCATTTAAACCTTTTACAATATTGATAATAAGAAAGTACTGTGATACCATAAACTGTTGAAGTATTTAAAAGATGTGCAAGAAAAATGTACAACAGCAGGAGGAGGAATTGGGAGAAGAAAGAGATGAGAGGACTTCTTTGCTATGTGAGCATCCAGGCTGCCCTGCAGAACTGCGGTGGCTGGGGAAAGCCAGTGGCTTCCCCCCAGCTCCACCTGTGGACAGAAAAGAGCCAGCCGACTGCCCAGCCCTTTGGTCACCAACTCCATGTGAAATTCAAGAGTTAAAGCAACAGAAGAGTCTCTTTGCTTTCACCTCAGAAATAGTGCAGGAGCTGACACCCACTGCACTCCTTAAATGCTACTTAAGTCCAGAAGTGCTATGTTAAATTTGGGTATCTTTTTGTACTGCAGACATTTAAAGCTGGGATAGACGTTTTTCCAGGATTTGAAATATTGTCCAGCAACGGTTTGGAAGTGAACTCTTGCTGTCGTCACTATCAATTGTCACATAGCTCGTTGCCTGTCTTTGGACCATTCTCAGGTAATACGTGGATTTTATATGACTCCCACACACATTTATCTCTATGCATTGTAGGGAGGCTTGGTGAAGTTAGGAGGGCTTTCTAATTTACCGTCTATCAGGTTAAACACTTTCATAATTCCTTGATGGATCACTGAGCAAGCGGCACCAGTGTAAAAGTTTATAACCATTACTGGCAGTAATTGGCAAACTCTTAGCAGTGCCGGTAGAGACCACAGTCAAGAGAGTGACTGCCTTAAATCTAGCAATAAAAAATCTGACTGAGATTCCACTTTAAAGAGCAGTTTGGAAGCAGAGTTTTGAGTGAAAGCAGAGTATCAGTGTGAGTCTGAAACTTATTCAAGCTGTCAATCTCGATGCCTTCTGTTGGTTAGCATGCCTAGCTTTATTGTTATTGCTTGTTTACATGTCTAACAAAATGTAGGCCTACATTTTTCTAGCATACACATACTTCTAGTGAACAATTTCCATGAATCAGATATAATTGAATGGTTTGTGGCAGTTAGGTTATACCAAGGGAAGCTTTAAGCATCAGCCAGTGGAGCTGGCTTTGCACATGCCCCCCCTCACCTCTTCAGGCAGCGGATGTCTCTGTATCACTCATGAAAACATAAACTGTGCTGTTGGTAAGTTACTTAAATACAGAAAAAGGCATCTAGGTAGGTTTGCCAAAGCAGTAAAAACAATTTTAATGTTTGACATTTTACTAGCTGTCAACCTTATGTAATAAGGAACTGTGCAACCTGCTTCAGAGATAGCAGCATCTCTTAAATGACTAGGCCTGTAAATGAAAACAAAGTTTAGTGCACATGATGTAAAATATGAAGTCTAAGAGCAGCAAACCAAAACAGAACAAAAAACCCCAACCCTATTAAATGACAAAAACATGCAGCATACTGACGAAGGAAAGAGATTACTATAGAAGAAATGTTGATGTCTTCCACTATGTGGCTGCATTAGAAAAGGCAAATATGAAGGATAAACCGACCCTAGAGACAAGAAGGCAAAGCAACACAGAGAACCTGAGGTGTATTAACCACAATCCAGTTTAGTATAAATTTGTCAGAGAGAACAAAAGGCTTTAAGGCAAGATTATGACTTTAGGCAAAGCATATTTTATAAACAGCATCTGCCAAGAGCAGCCACAGAAAGCATTTTGCACTGAAGAGCCCACTGAAAAATCACTCTTCCTTCTTAAGCCTCACCCCCATAGAAGGACCTGAGAGGGGGCAGTAATTAGGAGCAATTAGGAGTAACAAGGAGCAGCTGTGGTCCAGCTGCTGGGGTGGGAGCAGAGCTTATTTCTGCCCCTGCCCACACACACTCCCCTGTGTCTGGGGCGGTGGATGTGTGTCAGGAGGGTATGGCTGGTGGCAGTCTCCCCTGCGCTTGGGCCTGGTACTTGGCTGTTTCCGTGGCAATGAGTGAGTCTATGCAGTTTTTTGTTTTGTTTTTTTTTTTGTTTGTTTGTTTTGTTTTGTTTTGTTTTTCCCTCTCCTATTTTGGGTGTAATGTCCCAGTTCGAGGCTGGGGAAAGTGCTTGAAGGAGTGTAAGCTGGAGTTACTCCTGAGGCCACAAAATGGATGCCATGCTCTCACAGGGAAATCAGCCTGCCTTGGGAGTGGAGGGAGGTGGGTTTAACTGCTTGGAGATCTGCTTGGTTTAACAAGAAACATTGGTGTTTTCCCTGTCTAAAACACTCTCCTGGAAAGCATTGGAGGAGGTGCAGAAGGCAGTTCTACAATAGGCTTTTTCTGGCTAATTCTTGCCGTGTGGCAGAACTAAGGATTTGCATAAAGGACGGCACTTGTTTTTCCCAGATCCTTTTCCTGACTGAAACTTAAATTTAGAGACTCATTAGTTTTGGTTTCCGTTCCCCATCATTCCCTTCCTAACTAACATCAGTTGCGTTCCTTGTTTTCCTCCTGTCTCTGTTTTCTCTCTCTCCAGAGGGGCTGCCTGGGGTCTGCATTCCCACTGCACAGGTTGGGTCACACTGCTGTAGGTGGTGAGTTGTTTAGAGCTGGGGCTCACTTTAGCCTGCAAAAGGGAAAGGAAAAAAAAAAACACACACAAAGAAAATAATAATTATTAAAAAAAAAAAAAATCCAACAAGAGAAAGAGCAGGCAGATAGGCCTAAGAAAGGATTTGTAAAGTTTGACCCTCAGTGTTTCAAAATGGAAATGTGCTATTGAAAATTAAAAAAAGTGAAGGCAGATAAATAAATCTATAGATGAAAAATGGCTGCTGAACTTAAGCCACCAATGTTTTTAGGATATTTGTTTCCATGCAGTAGAGTAGGCCATATACTTTCTTATCAATAAAACCAGTTTTCATACCATTTAGCTCTCACATATAGCAAATTACAGAGAGCTGAAAACTAGCGTGCTTTTTTGGCAGCACAATTTGAAATATTTTTCCCCAAAAGATTGTTAGAGTTGTTTTGATTTCTGAAGTGGCAGAAAAAGGGAATTACCTGGAATTTCAGATGCATGTTTTCTCAAGATCAGAATGATGATGAGTTACAATTGCCCTTAGAGGCGCTCAAGTCTTTTGTTACTGGAGGAAGAAACTCCAACAGCATCATTAAAGACACTGCTGTTATGCAGTATCTTTTCATGTGGTACTACAATATGTCATTTGATTGTGCAAACCTCTCTGAAATAACTGGAATTCTTGCATCACTAATTCTAGCTGAACATAGTATTCTTTTTATGGTATGTATTAACACTCTACAGAAATAGTAAAAATAAAGTGTTTATCCAGGAATTTGTATGATTGAGCTTACTTTTGAGTATATTTGGAAATATTGAAGCTTTTCCATGGACTAATTTTAATATTTAGTGACCTATTTAAAAAAAAAAAAAAAAACACACACACAAAACCCCAGCAGCATATCACCAGCTTCTAAGGTTTACATGGAGAAGTTGCCCATGAATGCAACCAATATGACAAACAATGAAAGAATTTTCATCTGTTGAAATAGGTTGCAATATGCAGCCCTGTTGTGGTGTAAAAAAACCCCACCTGACTGACTCTCCTGTGGCCCTAGATATTCTGAAGATGAGTGAGTGCAGTTTGTGTTTCTATGGAGAAACAGAATAAAGATGGAACAAATAATCCACAGTAACTGTTGAACTGCTTGGACCTCCTTGAAGGGTGAATTTTACACTGGAGAAAGAAGGGAAACTAAACTATGCAGATACAATCCAAGTGTTTGACATGTTATGGCCCAGTGTGTGACACAGTTATCTTCTATGTCTGTGTGCTTAGTATTTCTGGCTGGCGGGCTGTATGCCTTTCAGAGCATCCAAACAATTTCAAACACTAGGCACACAGAGAATTGAGGCCAACCAAGTCTGAACCATAACATTTTTAATAAAAAAAAAAAAAGGGCAACAAGTGTTGTTCCCAGGGAAATGAGCTGGGATGGGATGATAGTATTGGGTGGACTGATAGGGCTGGGCCCTTGAAGTCTGTTTCAACATTTTTTTTCTGCTTTGACCAAAAAGGGGAACTGCACCGAGTTCTCTTCCTGACTCACATGTAGCCATGATATGTGACTTTGGCAAGAGCACTTGGCCAAAAGTTTACAGTGCACCTGGATTCTGCCTGAGCTGTTTTATGCTGATTTCAGTGGGGATAAAAATTCTTTCAGGGAGTTTATATGGCTGACTATATTGATATTTATAAAGCATGTAGGATAGCTCATATTCAACACTTCTAGGGGATTTTTATTCAGGGCAGGCCTTCATTTTACAAAACAATGTACAGACGCTTCAAGAGTGACTCAAGGAGGGAAGTTCACATCTGTATTGCCTTGGGAGTGCTAGAAAAAAATGCTGGCTTCCTCCTTTGGAGAGTCTGACAGCTGGAATGCCAAAGTAGTTATTTCCTCT
Source organism: Numenius arquata (assembly GCF_964106895.1). NCBI lineage: Eukaryota > Metazoa > Chordata > Aves > Charadriiformes > Scolopacidae > Numenius > Numenius arquata. The sequence continues at coordinate 47,567,253 of NC_133583.1, read as the reverse complement.
GTTGAGGATGTGAAGTTTGTGAGCTATGAGGGACTAAATGTGAGTAGTGCTTTATCTATAAGGACCAGTGATAAAACGTTCTTCTAATGACTTCTTGCTCTTCTCTCTCCATCTCACCAACTCCCTGCTTATCCACAGGTATGGTATGTGGCCAGAACATAACTTTGATACAGAATCCCTTTAGGAAACCTCAGTTGTAAACCTCAGAGAGAAATGGAAGGACAGACTACACTTTCTGATTTCCCATAGCTCAATATTTGTTAGATGAACATATATTTAAAGGCCCTAAAGAGCCTCTGCTTGGGTGCAGTAAGTGGTAGTAAATTTGCCCTCTTATCACATAATTGTGTTGGATACTAATGTAATTATCTCTTCAGTGCAAATATTGCATAATTTGTTGGGTACTTTAATATATATTTGGTGGGATTAGAGGTAGATGACTTTACCTCCTGAAAGCTTTGTGTCTCTGCTGGTACTAGTATGCTAATAAAATGACTAGTTGCGGTCCTGAGCTGCGGTTAAAGACAGCTTCTCCCCCTCCATGTCCCCGCACCAAAGGAAAATCCAGCTCTGGTGTCTGTGATCTCTCTTAGTCTGTATAGCTGTGTTTGTTCTTGTTTAGTGTAACAGTGTGTTGCATTTTCTTTCAAAGTCTGTAGCAGTAGATTTTGCTGTTGTTTCAAATTGTATTTTTAAACTGATTGATTATTTTTTTCTCTTCAGATATTGTAATATCATTATATTTATATGCATACTCAAATAATTATGTTTAACATTCAGTGATGCTTGAGCTGATGTGGTGTCAGGACATTATTGTCATAAAGGGTCTTTGGCCTCAATGCTGTCCTTTTTTGGCATTTAAGCTTGAAATAATCATTTCTTTGGCAATGACTCAGCCTTCAAGAACGCTAAATTCTGTAGTGTTTAGGACTAAGATTTTCCTACCCCTTGTATGTTTGGGTTAATAGTTCTGTGTAGAGAAAAAATACACTGTATATATTGTCCATAAAATATCAAATGATAGAATTATGCCTTGCATCATCAAGGAAAAATGAATAAATAACAGAAAAATGTCAATAAAAAGCCACTCAGTCTGTAAGCCTAGTACTATATCTTGTAAAAACACACAGTGCATGTTTATAAGAGTACCCAGAAATTCCCAATATATTGCAAGCCTGGTGATTACAGCAGAAGGTAAGAATGATCACATAATAATTACCGTGGCAAATTTGGGCCCAGATTTGGCCCAGCCCACAGAAATACTGCAGTTAGTTTGGACTCTAGCTGTATAAAAGCAGAAGTAGTGTGTTCTGTTATTTGCTCCCTTGTGTTGAAACACAAGGGCCAGGCTGGATGGGCCTTTGAGCAACCTGCTCTAGTAAGAGGTGTCCCTGCCCATGGCAGGGGGGTTGGAACTTGGTGATCTTTAAGGTCCCTTCCAACTCTAACCATTCTATGATTCTATGAAACTGTCTCAGCTGCTAAACCTCATGGTCCCTTCTGGTTGGAAATACTTCATTTTGGGATGACATGAAGGACTTCAGTATTGGAGAAAACCTGAGGGACAGTCTGTAAAAAGTCTCACTGCTGGTTTTCAACAGGCAAAGGGTAAAGTTTGCAGAATACAGTTACCTACCTATCTTTGATCTCTCTTACCAGCAATTGTTTGGGGAACCTCTGTTTGGCCAAAGTACATGTCTCACCTGTGAGTGCTTGGGAGAGGCCTGGCAAAGCTGTTCCCTGCAGCACAGTCTCCCTGCTGCTCTTGGAGCCACATACATAGGGACAGTGAAAAAAGACTGATCCAAGAGTCCGATGAATGTAGTTGGAGCATTAAATGTGAACCCTGAAGCTCTGAAATTACGTAAATGTGTGTATGTTCAAAAGTCTTGCTGATTTCAATATTTGAAGCTAGGTAGAAATCACATACCTTAAGTTATGCACATTTTGCTGTATTCTGCTGGATTGGAGTTACTTTTCTACTCTGGCTAGAGTAGATTTCCTTATTCACAATTCTCTGCTAAACTGTGCTATCTCTTTAAGGTGTCTGTAATTGTATTGTGATTTGTTCCAAGATGACTGAGGAGGGAAGGTACAGGAATTCTTCTTATACTTGCGATATGATTCTCTCATATGTGTCAGTATTATTTTGAAGAGGAATCGAAACTTAATAGAAACAGTAGTTAATAATACACATTTCTTTAATACATTTTGATACTACTTTGCACAAGTATGATTTGCTGGACTTAGGCAGTGAGCTGCAAATGTAGAACTTTGAAGGAGTCTTTTTCAGTGCTCAGCAATATCATTGCCAGGCCAGATCTGTAGTTGCTGTGGGGGGTTCCTGATGCTAGAGTGCAAGAGAAAAGGATCGTTCTGCAGTGTAAGCATCCTTTAATTTGGAGAAATGGCTTTATTGCAGCAGTAGTTATTGGAATAACAGCTGGTACTGTCAGCGCTGCTGCATGGGGAGAGTGGTAGTGGTAGAGGTTTCGTTCTCACCTACAATAGGAACTAACATATGAGCCTCTCACACCTTTTTTTTTTTTTTTTTTTTTTTTCTCCCCCTTCAGGAGAATTAACATAGAGTCACTTTAAAATATAAATGTTGTACATACAGAAAGTTCACAAGAAAAAAACAAGGGTAAATTTAATTTTGCCCTTTGCCATAGCTGTGTATTTTGAGACCAAGAATAATTGCACTACCAACTTCTGGGAATGTAAAAAGCCACAATGTGGAATAATTATTTAAAAGTTTGCAGCTAGTATTCATTCTTTGCAGAATGAGATGCTAAACTGAGGGTTCACAAAGCAAAAGGCATCTCATTTAAGACGCCAGATGTTTCAAAGCAACAATAGTATTTATTTCACTAGCTACTTCCAGATCATTATTTACTTCCTGATAGATTGATTGCCATTGGGTTTTTTTTTATTTTAAAAAGTAAATAAAAAGATTATGGCAGACTTCAAAAGGAGGCATTAATGCATTCAACTAAATCTTTTTATAGCACTTATGTCGCACCTTCATATAAAGGTCACAGATGGAGGGAAAGCGAAATGTGCCACCTCCTGTGTCAAATGCAGCAGTTCTTGAGACTAGCAAATTGTTCTGTTACCTGAATCTTGTATCCATTTGGGATTAAACATTTTTTTCTACAAAGAATTCAAATGTATCTTCTGTCTGGCAGAATATATCCATTACTATACCAGGACTATTTTTCTAGCCCTGAAAGCAGTTTTCCTCCATGGATGAGCTTATTTTAAAGTGTCAGTTCATCTGAAAAGCCATATGCCTAGGCTGTTTTTGTGTTTGGGTATGAAGCAGGGGGGAAGAAAGTCAGGGAAGGAGGGGTGAATGTGTGTTTTTCTCCAAGAGAAAGGCATAGGGAGACTAAATTGATTTTTATTTCCAATAAAGGGTGGGGACTGAAGGGAGGTGGCAACTGTCAGAGAAAGTGCATGGAAGAAAAAAATACAATAAATAAAGCATCACTAAAATGTGTATAATTCATGTGCAGAGTATATAATCATGCAGAAAGGACTGGACCAGGCTTCATATTGGAATTATGTATTTTATACTTCTCCCATCCCTTTTTGACCTTTGCTGTTATCACAGTGGTGACTGGAAGAAGCTTGTCCAGACTTGCAGAGCTAGTGGCATGTGTGATGATTACCCTGAAATGGGGGTGTCATTGGTTACACAACATCTTCTGCACCCCAGTTGTTACCAAGAAATTACTCTCAATATTAGCTGTACTTTCACCTGCCAAGAAAAGAAATATGTAGCTTCCTTTATTCTGTGCTGAAACAAAGTGGTTTAGACACCACTTATACAATACCTGCCAGAAACAACAAAAAATACTTTAACTTAATAATATTTCGATATATTTAGTTGACTGCTAGGATATATGACTGTAATTGATGTCTATCTTTTTTTGGACTGCAAGTTGTGTGATAGAAGTTGTCCTTTGGCACATTACCAAAAGTTACAGAGTGGGGGGACATGCCGTTTTGTAAAAGCTAAAGCTATTAGGTCAGTCTTTTCTATTGCTGTTCTGTTTTTAAAAAATCACCTTTAAGGAAAAATACCTCAGTTGTCTTTGAGTAATGTTTTTTGCCCGTATTATCTGTGACACAGACCTTCGTAGTATAACTATTCATTAGAATACTGTTGCACACTAAGACTGAAGTTACTGCTATCAATTTCCTACAAAAATGGACTGTTTCTGTAACTTTTGATAGTGACCTCCTTGTTCAAGTCTTGTTAAGTAACTTAAGATTTTATTTTCTTTTTTAAAAGAACACTTTCTTGGAGAAAGTTGATCTGTAGGTTACAAGTAAAGCTGTTTAAAATTGATCACTACAGCAATGTTGTGCCACAAAAGTCTTTCAAAAATTTTTTTTTAAATGACAATAGCTATTTTACAGAAACCTTTGAAGGTCTTAAAATAGTATTGTGTTTTTATTAACTACAATTTTGCTCCCTGTGTTCTATCTTAAAACTGTGTTTTCTTTGTATGTTTTAAAAAGTGAAGTCACTCTCCTTTCAAACTGAATCAACAATTGCCACATTCTGTTATTCAGCCTACAGAACTCATTCTGTCAGTAAGGAGGGAAACAATAAAAAAGAAATGCAAGGGGGGAAAAAAACCCAACACAATCCACACTTAAAACTGAAAAGGAGGAGCTAACAGAGACTGGAATTGAAAGTTATCTTTATCCAATTTCTCATATGGCTCCACCTACTAAAGATACTATTGCTTGAAAACATCTAGAACTTCTTTTATAATAAAGTTTTTATCTGGTACTGTCTATGTCATTCAGAATGAATCGGTATGGCTCCTTATGATATACAAAGGTTTTTCAGAATCCAAATAGTCTTAAATTATTGTAGATGAGATCAAGGCCTTCAGATAATATTCAGTTTAAATAGCTAAAACCAGCTTTTTATTAAACTAAACCAGAAATTTTCCTTAAAACTGCTCTTGAGAGGGGAAACAGTCCTGAGTTTTAATGAAGTGCTTTGATTTTTTTGTTGCTATTGTGGTTTTTTTTATTCATACATCCCAATGACTGGAACAATGGGCTGGTTCTCAGCAATTCAGGCTTTCTGTGTGTCTCCAAACCATGTCCTGCAGCCCTTACAATTCAGCGCAGCCGCGAGGAGCACCCATGAGTGGTGCTACCCCAACTCCTTTGGTGGGGTGGCATTAATCTGGGATCAACACAAGGCTTGGGGAGCATCACCTGCAGGAAGAGCTCCGCATTGGCAACAAGCGTTATGCATCCAGTACCTTAAGCTGTAGAAGAATTTAACTTATTTTATAACAGTACTTCTTTGCCGCCTGTTTAACCAAGAATCAGAAATAGCAATGACATCATCAAAATATTAATGAGTCTTTCATGTTCGTTATAGGATTACAGTAAAATGATGCTTCTAATCATGATTTATAGGTGCTTCAGTGCTTGCAGTGGAAGTGCAATTTTTGCCATTTATTGACTTCATAAAGAGAGCCCATAAAAGATTAAGATCAACTTTCTCAAAGGCTTTCTTAATTTTCAGAGGTGCCGTAGGTGCACATGATCTGATTTCCTTGTAGTTCCATGTGTGCCATTTGCCCAAAAATCTGGGCCAAAAAAGACTGAGAGACAGGGGCCTGTTTAGCTCTTGATATTCTCTTGGAAGGGGTTAGGTGTGCTTTGTCAGATAGACAAACTTAATGTCAAGTAGCTATTCTCTTGGTTCAGATGCATAAAAGTTGAAATTAAACACTGTAGTTAATTTCTCTTTTAGAAGGGCAATTAAGGCAAGATTTTAATTCAGATGTTATTTAGAAACTTGGATCTGTTCTTGTAATATAAACAGGTATAACTTTTGGAAATAACTTTCCATAGTGCCTTTAATTATTGGAAAATAATATTTACACAGTGAACTGAGTGTAGAAATCAAGGTATATTTAAAAAAAAAAACAAAAAACTTTTTTCAAAAATGCAGTAGAGGGTTATTTTCCCAGGCTTTTTAAAAGGCATTCATGACACCTGAGTAACAGAATATTTTATTTTCTTCCTAGATACCAGATTTTTTACAAATAAAATCAGTTAATAGCCTCTTTCTAACTCAGTAGAAAGTATATTTCTTCCACAAATTTCCTAATACAACATAATATCATATTCAGTACAGTTATTAGTATGAAAATGGATAGCTTCCAGAGCTATTATTTTGCTTTTTGTAAATAACTGCTGGCTTTAAGGTTCTGTGCATAGATACAGGAAAAATATATGTAATATTTTAATACTGTCATTTCTAAACAGACAGAGTTTGACTGTCAGGACAGTATTATGTAGTCAAGTTATTATAGCAAAATTATTTTGGTTTCATGGAGAAAATCTCAGGTCTTACTACAAAGTCAACCCAAAGGTACACCAACACATTATTGAATATTTCAATACACAATAAGGGCAGTATCTCCCAATATACATATAAAGTAAACAGTCCTTATTTGGCAGACATCAGTATGATTGCTATTCTATTTTAGATCTATATGCTTCTACCTAGTTGCTTAATTGACAATGTTATAATCGAAGCCATGACAGTAGCCCTGAACCAATTTATCAGCACACTATTTGTATGCTCACTACAGTCGTCATCTCTGGATTTGTACTATCTGGTTTCTCTTGGGGGTAGGGGAATTGAGGATTCGTAGTACCCAGAAAGGAATCATAGCTAAGACAGAAGTTTGATAGTTCTAGGGAACTGGAGTTCATACATTTGGCTATGGATTTTCTTTTCATATGCTGAAAATGATTGGGCATAAATTTAATTGAGTTTTCACATGCCATCCAATAATACTTTGCTCCCCTAGGGTTCTTCTTCAACCTGGTCTCATCTATTTTCACCACTTCCACTCACAAATGCCAGAAGACCAACTTAATGCTAACAAAGTGTCTAGCCTGGCAGATAAACCCTTAAGGAGACAAGAAAGAATTATCTATATTAGAGTGGCATTTCAGAACTAATACCACATTCCAAAAAGTGGCATATTTGGGTTTAGCAATCTGCATTAAATAAGCAGGAGGTAAATTTGCAACAGAAGACTTATTCTGTCTTCCCTGAAGGAGTCTGTTATTTGAGAAGCCATGCCCAGTAATGCGATGTGGGTCTGTGGTTGAGCTGAAGTACTTCAAAGTCCAGTGGGGAACAGATAGCATCATCTTGTTTGATTTCTTTTTATTAGTTCTACCTTTGAATTTGTAATACAAAGAAGAATGAAACGATGAAGATCTTCTAAAGCTGCAGGATTTGGGAATTTATATAGCGAGGAATTCTTCTGCGTGGTATTTTTTTTTGTTTGGTTTTTTTGTTTTGTTTTGTTTTGTTTTTTTTTTTTACTGAGGGGAGCAGAGGGCGGCAAGGAGAAAGAAGCGAGTTGCCTACCTGGTGAGGAAGCTGATTTAGCTGAGATTCAGTACACTAATTATAGCTAGGAAGAATTATCTAATATTGTCCTTTCAAACATGGTTCTTTGAACTGTGACTCTCATGTTTTCCATTAAAATGTATGATGAGCTGTCTCGTCTCTTGTGATCAATATTGACTGACTATAACACCTTCAAGATTACATGCTGCTCTCTGATGTGTTTTCTGGCTCTGTGACAAGATCTCAAATGGGTGCAAATTTCAATTTGTTTAAATCCAAACTGGATTCCAACTACTCTTTTTTTGGTAAAGAAAGGCTGTGACATAGCACAGCTAGTACTGGCTCAGTTTATTCCTGAATTATACTGTAGCCAATAACCTGTAAACCACACACATTCAGTCCTACCATAACCCATTATGTGTTTGGGATCCTGCTAGCTTCTAATCCCTTTTTAATACATGTTACTCCACAGTCCTTAGCTACCCCATCATAAATAGCCTATATGATGTATAATGGAACATAATATCAGTCTTCAAACAACAAGTTATTTTCATCATGATACTAATATTTGATATTAATATTTCATATTATACCTTGCTATGAAATTCTTTTCCTTCCCACAAATTCACAAATTACTGAAATTCTTGGCTGAGTTTGAGGAATCAGGTATTCACTAGGCAAGGTGGTGCATGTAAAACGAAAATCCTGAGTATTAATGCAGGGCAGAGCAGAATTATTCCAAGTCTCAATCTAGTACTCACTTATTAATTTCAGGTGTATGGGAAGAATTTGCATTCCTTTTAAACAGTATTTCTTGTTTTCATATATTCTCTCTGCTACAATTTACTGGAGAAAGAAATGTAAAGGCATTGTCAAAAGGGCTACTCTTACAGTCTTCTGTCCCAGAGAGAACTCGAGAGTTCGACAGTTCTCTGGGAGTAAATTTAATCTTTGACATTTCCTGAGTAATTTTGCAGACACAAGAAGGGTGGCTGCTTGAAATTATAAATTTAGGCTGTACTTTAACATGAAATCTTTGGAGTTAATACCAGTGTAAACTGTTTTTAGCTATTCTCTGCTGTCTGTTTGTGCCCTTGCGGTTTCCGCTCTCAGCTGTACCAGTATCAGCATGAAGGAATTGAACCTGGGAATTGATCTAGATTTTTTTGACAGGGTTTTCTTACAATAGAGAGCTGGGGAAGGGAAAGGTTAATAAAAGGATGACAGAAAATTTAAACTGTTTTTGCTGCTGAGCATTTCATGTTGTCAAATCATGGCCTTAGAAATACCTTTGTTTACCTATAACAGTTGATTGCCTGTGTCCTTAATGGTCATGGAGTAGCTCTTCAAAGGACAGTAAGAAAAATATCTCCTTATAATAAATTCTGCTTGTATGGAATGATAGTCTTCTCTTGCAGCAAAGTGGGAGTTTGGTCTCCCACTGGCTGATCCAGGCTTGATCCCATAAATCATACGGTCTGGGGAATATACAGGTTGGACTCTTCCGGTTGCAGTATGTAATATATAAAAGGCCCATTCTGGGAACTGAACCCAATTCCATCTGACCAGTCTAGGGAAATGTAGTGGGATCCTCTGAAATAGGCTGTGTGGAGAGAGCGTTGAATGGAAATAAACTAAACAAACCTTCCCATATGGCTCATTGAGAACACCAGGATCTTGTGTTTGAATGTCTGAGTCCTCATCTGGATTCGCTCAGTAGAATGTGGATTTATACAAGATACTGCTTATTTCCTACCATTTTTTAGAAACTTCCATAGTGCAAGAAGTTCATAGGGAGCAACAGTAATAATTTTAAATGTGCTCTGATTAATAGGGACCACCCTACGTCTTTCTTGTTTGACATTTGGAAATATATGTTACTCAGTCCTGATGAGAGAGATCTCAGAAAGAACCTGCAATTGTTAATGGTTACTTCTAAAAACTTGCTTATTAGCATGTCCAATTGAGACTCAAGCAAAGTTGGGGGGGCACTATTTTTGTGTTTGATAGTACTTTAATCGTCTAATAAAATGCAAAGTCAATACGATTGTGTTAGCAATATGATTCAAATATATAGAAACTCAGGTTTCTGGAAAACTATCCTGGCTGGAGGCTGCCTGCTGTTTCAGATGATTATCACTTCCCCTGTGAAAGGGCAGGGGGAAATGGTTCAAGCAGGTTAACAGCTTCTTAATTTGCTTTCTTAGAGTCTCACATCACCCACATATGGAAGAAGCAAAATCAAGTTAACACCCAAATTTAAACATAGTAGAGATGTATTCTCATGATGTCAGTAATAAAAGTATGTGTGAAGCAGCATGTATATTCTGGAAAGGAAGCTAACCATTAAAGCCAAGAAACATAGTCTGGCACAAATCTTATTACAAGTCCAAAAAGACTTGATGATATGCAGATAGGTGTAGCATAACAGGGGGAAGAAAAAGGGGGGTTGGGCAGCTGTCTGCTGTGTTAGTTGTACCAGACAGTGCCAGCTAGTGTTTTGTATTGGGAGTAGCTAAAATGGGTAATAGCGAGCAGTTCCACAAAGCTATCGCTTTCTCTCCGAGTTTGGAATAAGCACAGTCCAACACTAGCAAGTTTCTGTACACAGTGAGGATCTGGCACAAGCTGTGAACACAAAAATAGAGAGGGAGATTCCTCAAATTATCGGGAGTTCAGATCATATTTGGAGAAACATAAACCTGTTGTCTTTATAATTGCTATGATTTTTATCAGAAACATTAGTTCTTCCTTATGGGGAAATATTCAAGACATTTTATGGGAAGCATGCAGTTATAATTTCTAAAGACCTGCTGGGGTAAGATTGATTGTCAGTTATTCTAAAATTCACTCAGGTAGTAAAATGCACAGGCAAATAAAATCAGTTTTAATAACTACATATTCAGAATAGACTTTTTCTGAAGGTAGTTGCCTGTTTTCTATGATGCAGTGCACAGTGTATAAGCAATCAGTAAAATCTTCCTGGTTTAATTTAAAGGACTGTAATTTTTCCCTCTGGTTTATTTATTGATTATATTTCATGTTACTGGGGTAAACACATCATACAAGGGAAAGAAAAACAAGCCTATTTATTGGCAAACAAGAGCGCAGAGGCCCCAGTTCAACAAGAACTTTTACAGTAGACTTTGCAGTGCATTGGTTTTGGAGGGAGGAGGGAGCTGGTCTTCTTGAAAGTATCATTTCTTCATATTTTCAACCTCATTGCTAGACAGTCTTTTTGCCTAATGAGAGGGATGCAGCTATTTACAAGCATATACATGTCACCCAGAGTAAACAGAGCAGGGGGAAGGACACACAACAGATTAATACCATTGGCACAGGAGCTGCCCTCATAATTCTGAAATATGAGACACCAAAAGGTCTGTCTGGTTTAGTGCCCTAGTTCTGGTAGCCCTGCTCTTCTCTGAAGGTTTCCCATCATGCATTTCAGCACCAGCCTTGAAAATCTTAACCAGGAATGTTCCCAGCCCTTCCTAATGTTGCTACTACTGGGGCCAGAGCTGTGAAGACAAAGTATGTGGTTGCTTAGGGCAGAAAGTTGCCAGAGGCAGCAAAATTAGCCAAGGCCTTGCTGCTATTTTGTCTGTCCCAGAGCCCTTGAAAACCAGACTTGTCACTGAAAAAGTGGTTCCAGGGGTGTGGGAGAACAGCTACTTTTTCTGTTGCCCATACCAGGGCTGGACTGGCTGGCACTGATTCTATCCCATCATCCTAGGGATGGCAGTTCCTTTTATCTTGTATTACTCCTACCCCATACTGGGAAGCTTTGAGTTAGATTCTTGTCTGCTTTTGAAAGACAATAGTAGTATATTCTCTCTTTCTGTATACTTACCTGCCATGCAAAGCAGCAATTTAATAATTCTACTGTTACCTTCATGTTGTCCATCCACTGACACTTGTAAAAATTAAGAAAGTTTCCAAATCTAAACAAAATTAGGATGAGAATGAGCAGAGAAATTACATTCTAATCTATCCAAAGCTGCATTATTACCGCTTGGTATCTCAGCTCAGTAATGGGGATGGGGGGAGGGCAAGCATGATAAATGACTGAGGAAGGACGTGCTTCTATAGAGCTCTGCTTTGGTCTGCAAATTAAGCCAAAATGAATTGGGCAGAAACATACTTTGAAACAACGTCCTCTTGCCCCTTCCTTTTCCCCTGAGTAAATTAATGATTACAAGATGTGGGATACATATCTGAGCAGCAACAAGAGCCTGTCTCCCAAAGAGGAGAAGAATATGGGAACGCACCCAGAGGAAACATAAGTTAGCCAACAGGCTCTTAACATTAAAAAGTACTATCAGCAACAAGGGATTGTAATACCACACGTATCAAAACCAGGCTTTGCTTCTGTATTTTTATTAGGAACTTAAAAGTACAAAGTAGCCGTTTTCAAATAAACAGACAATTGTCCTCTTTTTTTTCTGAAGACTTGTATTAAAAGATCAAAACTTGCTGACTTTTCTCCACTTAAAACATTAATATAATAGCACTTTACATTCCCTAGATGTGAAATGGCTTTCTAAGACTTAATCCTACCTTACAGTCAAGGAAACTGAGGCACAGAGAGGTGAAATAACTAGCACAAACAGCCAGAGTATAACTAGATTCCTTGAAATCCATTCCTATGCCCAGTTCATTGATTAATGCTGTGTACCTGGTGAACAGCCTTTTGTCAACTTTTCAGTGACTTTTTTTTCTTGTTCTTAGAAATAAAGCAAATTTAAGAGAGGCAGAAAGAGAACACTGTTTTCATGAAACAACATAAATCTGTCTTCCTGTGCCTTGTTATTTTCTTCTCTGAGACATCTGGAAGAAAAAGGCCATGTATTTTCTATCCCTTGCACTGTCTGCTGTGAACATATTTGTTCTGGATGGATTGGAAGGGTATGGTCTCACCAAATGGCATTTTTTAGATTTATCTTGCTTGCCCTAGAGATGAAAGGATTCACAGTTTTGTTTTTTGTTATGTTATTTGGGTAAATTTAATTTTGCATATGATCAATATTCTGATATCTGCACTTAGTACAAGTTTTGCCTTATATGTGGACTCTTTCTTACAAGGAGATAGCCTCTTTGGTGATCTGGCTATTTTATTTCTTCCTGTCTTTATAAAAGAGCTCTTCTGTGGACAAAACCCTCTCTGGTGTTTTCGGAGTAAAGCAGTGTTGGAGGGTGACAAAAGATGCACTGTCCCTTATCTTAGTCTGAGACTAATGGTACGATGGGTGTTTGTAATGATGTGTTCACCACAGAGGTGTGGCGAAGCTTCCTTTTAAGATCCTCAAGAGTTGCTATAAATTTAAGGGAGATAATTTAGTTCTGCACTAGGAAAATATGACCAGCTTTTTATAAGACATGTCTCTAAAAGTCTCCTTCTCTTCTTTCTCACTGGGCTGCCTCTCCTAAAAGATGCAGCTCAAGGATGGCCAAAAGCCTTTGTACTGATGTTAACAGCTGTAAGGAATAACATATCAGAATCTATATCTTCAGTTTCTAGTTAGGCTAAATATGAAGACATTTTATTAATAATGATATAGTATTCCTTAAGTTATCAATGAAATTGTAGTTGCATTTTACTACTTTATTGAGAGTTTAACTAATGGGACTAGAGTGTACTTGAATTCAGATTTTTCTGTCTGGTCAGTAAATGCATACTGCTACAGATACAACTAGACTGCAGCTTTGTGTGATTTATTCCACGGCTATTTTAGCAGCAAGAAAATGAACGCTGGATACCAGTTTTCTTTAATAAAAAAAAAAAAAAAGCCATTACTAGTCCAGGATCTGGACAGTCTTCTTGTGTCATTACTGCCTCCAAAATGATTATAGGCTGAATTCATGTACAATCTATCACATTATCCAAGGGCATTCTATGAATAGCTTCAAGCCAGTGCTAGCTTTGGTGAAGATATAAAGGCAGAATATCAAAGTCAGCAGTAACTTTCAATAATGTGTTCCAGGGTTAGCTAATGCAGATCAAAGTATTCATCTATGTGATATGTCAAGCCACAACAAATTATGTTATGGATCATATATCTTCTTCAGCCAAAGTAAGATCCAAGAATGGAATAAGTGTTTGTGGATGTGTAAACAGAGAAAATAAGTTGGTATCTATATGACAGAAGGGGTATTTCTTAGCAAACCAAAAATTTCCAATTATTTTACTTTCTCACCTCTGATAATTTTTCACAAATAAAGACATAGTAATTTGCTATTTCCAGTCTAAATTAGATATTCACTTTGCTCAACAATAAACAGCCATTTCCATGGCTTTACAGGGTTTTTTCCTTAAAAGAAGTCAAAATAATCTTCCTCTAATAATTCTGCTTTTAAAAGAACATGGAAATCTTCTAATTTATATTGGTCATACTTATTTGGCTGTTAAAGATCTGCTGTCAGCTTCTTTCCCACATTTGGATAATAGAGATAAGAAAGCATGGCTCCAAAGATTTTGTGCTAATTAAATGTGGAAAAAAAAAAGAAAAAAACAAACCCTAAGTGTCAGCATAGGCACATATGCATTTACTCAAGAAATCTGGAAAAAATTTTACTAGGCAGGTGTGCTAAATGCAGGACTTTATTGCATTGGTTTTTTTGAATGCATATGCATGTACTTACACACATTGACGTGCAAATGCACAAACATACATCCAATATTTAATATTACTGGGTTTTGCCTTAACTCTTATCTCAGGCTCTGCTCTTATTGTTAGTGGCCGTCCTTCAGAAACTGACAGACCACTGATAAAAACACTTGGTGGAGTTCTATCTTGATACTTTAAATAATTTGCCTCAGTTCCTTTGGATCATCAGTTTGTCTTTCTCCCCCATCAGAAATACTGGTCATCCATGCACCTTTAACAGGAAACCTTGGATATATTTCATGGCTCTCATGGAAGCATCTTCATTGCCCCAGTTGTGAGTCACCACTATCATTAACTCATAGGTTTATTTGAATTACTTCAGAGGGTTTGACCTTCATTTTCTCAGCTGGACTAAGAATTGACACCAAACCATAGAAGTAGGGTGAGGGAATCCTCTGGGGACCTGGAAGCTTTCAAGATGAGGGTGCAGGAAGTCCTAAGGAACTCCATCAGCCATTGCCTCTCTCCCTCCACCTCTTCTTTGCTTCCCACTCCCTTCCCTTTTGAGAGTTGTTGGCTTGGACTGGGCCAGGGGTGTGGGGGGGCGGGGAGAAGGGGAAGGGGAGAGAGAGGAGGGGAGAGGGAGTGAGGGATGACACAGCTTGCAATCCCAGAGGACATTGATTTTCACAAATTGCGGTAGCAGCAGTAAGGGATGAGACACCAACCTAGTGAATGGGGTGGCTCAGGGGGAGACACACAATAGGCCCACAGGCAGCCAAATGCTGTTTTCTATGCTGTTAGTAACCCTCCTTGCATGTGGTGGGACCCATGCCAACTTTGAGGAAGGTGTGGTGTCTCAGCAGATGCACAAGAAGAGTAGGCATGTCTGTTTCTAGTTTTCAAGGAAATCCAGGCTCTTCATGTAGGACAGCTGAGGTGGGGTAACAAACAAAAGAAGTGATACCCCACCAGGGAATCCTTCCTCAGAAATTAGTAGCCAAGGGAAATGTGGAAAGTGTCAGGGGCATGGGTGCTTTGAGGGGATAATGCTGACAGTACAGAAAACCAGCTAGTTAGTGAAGATGGAGTGCAAACTGTGCTAAGAGCTTTTGGGGGAAAGGAGGAGAGGGAAACGTTCAGCAATTTAAATCCAGAGTTGGTTTTGTGAAGCTCGTTGCCCAAGGACTGGGGATAGACAGCCCTTTGTGACAACAGATAACTGCTGGAGACTGGGGTGCAAGAGTGTGTATACAGAGAAAGGAGAACATAAGCCGCTATAAAAAAGAAAGGTCAATAAACCTCAGCACTTTGAATACAGCTGACCTGATCCTAAAATTCTGTAGAAATCCTAAAAATGCAGAAACCAGCTGAAAGAAAAGCAGCCTGTACAGATTGAGAGTTAATAGTCCAATAATATTTTTGACTTTGTTATAGTATCTGGCTTCAGTGCAGTAGGCATGGGGAGGGGGCAATCTCTTTTCAAAACCATTTCATTTCAGCTCTTGGAAAACGAAGAGAGGAGGAATACTACTACAGATTGCCTCTGGCTGAAGAAGAAAACTCAACCTAGCTCCCTTTTCTTCATGTAAAAGGGGCCTTGAGAATCTGCACAAAAGCAAGGTCCTCTCTGAACAAAAAGTATTTTTAAATCCTTCATTTATTGTCCAGGAGAACAGGATTAATGAGAACAGGGTGCAGTCAACACAGTTATGTTGTGACTTTGCAAAACTCTTCTGCTGTAGTGGCCGTGGTAGAAATAGCAGGAACCGGCCTGTTCTAAACTTATTTTGTGGAGCTGAAACATTCTACTGTATTAGCAGGAATGTTTTCCAACTATGTTATAGGAAATAGGATCACCAATCTAACAATAGTTTTCTATGAAGCTCTTAAATTAAGTTCCTATTAAGTTTTCCTAAACAGTTTCAAGCAGCTTTAAAAAATGCTTGGCCAAACAGTGCGTGCATCTGCACCCCCTGAAAAAAATGGTCATATATCAGCTGAGCTTATTTGGACCTATAGGTAAACAGAGTCCAAATTCTGCTTTCAAAGAAGCATCAGACTAACCTCTGCATAGATGCAACCTGATGGCTTTGTAAGCAGTCTGCAGCACTCCCGGATTCACACAATATTTGCCTTGCTGGCATTGGTTTGTTGTTAATTTAAAGGAATATTAATTTCCATATCAGATCATTTTGAAGTTGCAACATTAAAAAAAAAAAAAACAACAACAAAACCCCCAAAACATTCTCAGATTTGTAAAAGCCAAACTCTCAGTAAAGCAAAGCTCCCTGCGGACAGCTGAGCGCTTGTGGGCAAGGTTTCACTAAAGAGTGTGGGAGATGCTAAAGATGGCAGAGAAGCACAACCCAGACCAGTACATAGTGGAAGCAAAATGATTAAATACTCTCCAGGTTTGTTTGGTTTTGTCAGAACAGAGCTGGCAATTATTGCCCAAAATTTAGAGATGCTTTAGAGACCACAGTATAGTATTAGGTAATCTCAATGACCTCTCTGTTCAAGGTTAGTGGTTCACTGAGTTTTGTCTAGCAAGAGACATCCATTTTTGCTTTATTACACCTTGGGATGCCTTCTTCCTTTAGCTGAGGTAATTTCATAGATGAAGTGCTGACCGCGGTTGGTGCACTGCAGTTTGTCTCCTGATCGGGTCTATAATATGTGGTGTCTCCGCTGCCTGTTGTTGTGGCCTTTAACCTGCTTGTGCTCCTGTGTGTCTGCTAAGGAGCAGCTTCAACAAAACCCTGCTGCCCCTCGGTGACCATGGTGGGAGGCTTTGCCGCCTCAGTGGCCAGCTGTGAGCCTGAGCGGCTGCCGAGGTTCTCTTGTGCCCCGCAGAGTTTTGAAATTCCCGTTGGCAAAGGAGCGCTCTGAAATGAAAAATTCTGGCTGCTGCTGGAAAAGAACGCTGGCTGGAGTGTTGCCACCCTTTTGGTTATGCAAATCGGGAATTATGCAGAAGAGCTATTTGAGTCTTGTTTTATTTTTGCTTAATCAGTTGTCAACATGTTTATACAGTTCAGTCACTGTCCCTTGCCATTGTTTTGCCCTGACTCCAATGCTCTTGGAGGAGTTTATCACAGGGAAGGGCGGGTATAGGGACTGCTGCTTTGAGAAGCAGCCGGGTGAGGCTTGCAGAAGAGCGGCATTCCCCAGAGGCATGGGAAACCATCTTCCTAACCAGGCGCTGCAAACCCCATGGGGTAGAGAAGAAAACAGAAATTGCTGACTTATAAATCTGACTATTAAGCCCATGCCAAATCGGTCCCATTTCATGCTGGCTTGTCCCAAGAGAGATTCCTGTCTTAATGAAAGTTGGGCAGATCTGGAGTAACTTTATCATCTGTAATTGAGTTATTCTGAATTGCTCCACCCTAAGGATGGTGTGTGGTGCAGGGCCCCTGAGGCAGAGCCTTACTTATGGTAGGAGGAGGGCAGGGCGATGTCAGCAAGGAAAGAGCTTTAATGTCTGCGCTGCCACCTACCCCGGTGCTGTGGCCAGGAAAGACTGAGACAGGTATAAGTGAGAGCTACTTCCATTAGGCAGACACAGAGTATAAACCTATTATCCTTATTGGGAAATGACTGAATGAAGCTACCAGTGTTGACCCACTTGTTCTCATTAGGATGGATCCCATCGGGGCTCAGGGCTCATACTGGCATAGGAAGCTATAATTCATATTTCACAACACTAACTCTTGTAAATATGATGTAGAAATCAATAAGTTGATTTTTTTAACTCACGTTCCAGTTTTCAGGTTATTAAGAAGTTCCTCAAATCCTACTTTGTACGGATCTTACTGTGTGTTCTGTCGTATCACCTCTAATTGTGTGCTGTATCTTAAAAAGACACACTTGCTTCCTTTCTTGAATTACAGAAACTCTGAAATAAAAGGTTATTTAATTCTCAAATAACCATGAATCATGACAGCTGTGGTAGCTCATGGAGACAAATTGATAGTGTGTGTTTTTCTGAGGTTTTGGGATATTTTTAACTCTGGTAACTTTACCATAATATGCAAGTACCTTCAAGCAGTGTGTAAATGATACAGCCAGTGTCTACTAAACATTGGTCCCGCACCAAAGAATAACTATGGATTTACACCTACTAAAACTGGGGCTTGCAGAGTATACAGAACAATATTCCCATCCCCCAGCTAAAAAGCAATGCTCCTTTTCTTTTCTTTTTTATTTTTTTTCTTTCTTGAAAATCATAGAATTGGTGGCAGGTAGGAACAGCGCTTTGTTCTCATAAATGAGGAGAGCTGTAAACATTGATTAATCTTCATGTAAATTCCTTTTGCCACAGCCCTGCTGACAGATCATTATCCTCTTGAATGCCTGTCTCTTTAGCCATACTGCTTTGCGACTTTGTCATACTCTATTAAGTAAACTGGGTTGTGCGTGGCTTGGAAAGGAGAACAATAGAGACTTGGGTGTTGCAGTCGGGGCTGTTGGCAAATTAATAGATGACACCTCTTGCCACTTACAGAAGCAAAAGGAGTACTAAATCAGTTCATCAGCACAGGGCTCAGCAGTTGTGTTTTGGCTGGGTTTACCATGGCTGATGAGACACGAAACCAAACTGTAACAGTTGCTCAGCTCCTTGCGTGATTGTTAAGCCTGGTATCTTGGCCAAGTTCCATTCTGGGTCATTATGTTGTCCTTTCTGCTGTTCCCCTGTAGTTTCAGCTGGGTTAGTTCTTTTTTACTTCCCCTTCTGGAACCTGCTATGTGGTGCTGCTGGCACTCTTCACTGGCATCCAGGAGGCTGACTGCATGTCAGTGGTAGGTGGATGTGAGGGAGTAATCTTCATCTAAAACCTATAAAGCACTTGATCTAAAAAGATGAAAGGACCTTACATAAAGGAAGAGCTATTACTGTTATTCAATCACAAATAGAAAGTAGGTTGTATTACCATCATATTGAGTTTGACACCCGATGTTCAAGAAAAAGAAAAAGTCTTTTGACTTGGTTTTGGTTTCCTCATTCTCCCATTCATATTAAATCTGAAAGTCTGCCTCACAATATTGCTTTTATCTAGTCCTACTGACCAATAATGCATTTATCACATTGCAGTATCTCCAAGGTAACACTTTGCCAGCTAGAGATGAAAATTGTTGGATTCAGTTTCCTTTGCACAAATGACATTCCTCAGTCAGAATACACATGGTAAGCAAGTTATTGTCCATCCAGCGCTGAGGAAGGACACCACCCTCAGATCTTGGTAACAGGAATTTGTATATATGAAACAAGGGCAGACTCACAAGACAGTTTTCCCAAAGTACAATGGTCTTAAGTGTAGTGAAACAATGATAGTTATTATCCACTGTAGGTAGCATATGAGAAGTGGCAAATTAAATAGAAATTATTCCAAATACAGCTATACCATGTAATTTACTTATATTTACAGAATATTTCTTGTGGCTAATCAAATGCTTAACATTATCTAAAAACCTTTTAGCTTCCAACGTTGTCAAATGCCTTTGTCTTTTGTGTTATGTTGTTAAGCAACCTCTGTTTTGTATTTTCATAAGCTTCTTGCTAATACCGTGCAATAGTAGTCTTTGTCCTTTAGTTGAAGGTGTGGGACTAAGTATTATTTGGAGAAAAACAATTGAAATGAACATGCTGACCTCATTACAAAATAAGTGGTTGCCAAACAAATATTTCTAGCTTCTTCCTTAGAAACAATCTGATAAGAAACAGACAAGTATGACTTCTGTTCAGCCTGTAAACACTTTGCATAAGTGTAATTAAGGACAAACTTCTTTCTTTTCCCACAGTCAATTTTAATTATGATAGCCTTCTCTTCCAATGTCAATAGATTTCTTACTGAGGTCATGGGTTGATTCTAATATTTGGAGGGGATGACAACAGAACTAAGATCCTGTATGGAAACTGACATGTCAGATTATTTTTATCATAGGCCACGTTTTATTTTTGAGTAAAGATCCAAATAGCCAATCTTAAGAGATGGCATTGCCAAAAAAACCCCTTAATACTACTACTTCCCCTTTTACTTCCAAGAAATCTTATTGTACAGTAATTTCTTCCTTGAGAGGTACCAGAAACTTACAGTAGTAAATATATTGGAGAGTAAATTGATTGGGAAGGGGGAGGGTAAATCCAAATGTTAAGATGTTAAACACAATTTTATCTTTCTTGTCTTTTCTTGAGTAAATCTGTAATATCAAAAACATTCTCTTTTGATAAAACTGCAGAAACTTAGCACATAGGATAATTTAATTTGGAAGGAACCCTAGCACACAGAAATTTTAAGAGAATATACTTTGGGCAGTGATTATATGAAGGCTCCTAGAAAATGGAAAAGTATGCAGCTTTTCAAGTAATTCTAGTAGTTATGACAACTTGCATTTAATATCTAATTGTAGAAAAACAAGGGAACAAGTAGTGAAGCAGTGGACAAACCTAACAAGAGGTAAAGCCATGCTATATATATTTATGAATGTGCTTGCATTAGTGTGTTGGGAAATTTTCTGAGGCTAAGTGCTTTACAAAAATCAAAACTATATCACTTAGTAGTCTTACTAAAACATACACATTAATGAAAACTGATGGTTTTTGTATTCTGGCTGAAGGGTTAAGCGTTTGCCTTGGTGAAATCTCTAGAAAGGCCTTACAAGGATGTATGGTGGGATAGTAATTTCATTTTGCTTTCTTAAGGAAAGAATAATAGCGTAGTCTGTGAATGTATTAATATGTATTTGGTGGGGAAATGTCCTGAATGTTGCTAAGGACAGAGGAATAGTTCTTAGGAGAAGGACCTAAGAAGTTGGAGGCATAAATCACAGGCAGAAACATTAGACTTGGACAATGTTATAGCAGATACATCTGGCAAAAAATATAACATAGTGCAAGAGTCTTGAAACATTCAAGAAATGCTCTGATGTTAGTGAAAAGTGAATGCAGTAGGGAGTGACTCATTTTTGCCAGCCCACACATGGGTGTCAGTGTAGCAGAGTTGTGGAGTGTGACAGTGTCTCTGTTATAGCTACAAAACTATTTAATCAACACAGCAAATACATTAGCAAATGAGAAGGTGTATGAGGAAGAATTTGAGTGTGCTAAGAGATAAGTTGCTCTGTCACAAATAGGTGAGGCCTATGAATTGTAGACTGCCTTGCTTGCCAGATCCTCCCAGCCTGCTTCTTTGTCTGAAGGTTCAGAGGAAAGAAAGGGTAAAAATTGTGGACTGGATTAGTTATTCAGCCAGGCTGATAGCCTGTGTGCCTGTGACATGTTCTCTTTCTTTTCCCCCACCTTCTGTAGGATCTGATGGTATCACAAAAATGAATGCACACTTATGTGAATAAAATGTGCATGGGAGGAGATCCTGGTAAATGGCATACGCAATCCTGGTCACAGGATAGCAGCTGGTATGTCTATCAAATCAGGTGACTTAGTGTTTAGATGCTCTCTCACAGCTGACACACACTCATCGTGTGATGGGGCCATACTTATGTCTTAGTTTGCAACAGGTAATCCAGGTCCTAGCTACTATTTTCCAGATAGCATTTGCAACCTTGATTCATCTTCTGGAATTAAATGGCTAGGCCCTTAAAAGCAAAACTATTTCTATCCTTGTAGCATATTTTTTCTGCTCTTATCCAATAGTTTCAGCTTTTTCACTCCCTTTGTATGAGATACTAAATTCTCTTCTTTGAGTTGCTGCCAGATGTACAAACTTCTGTCTTTCTGCTGAGGAGGTCGTAACCGGACCTCAGCCCTAACGTGACTGTTATAATCAGGGCAAGAGTTGTCATTCCCTTTTCAACTAACTTCTTAGAGATAAATCTGTTAGGCTGGTCTAGCTATGAAGCTGAGAAGTACCCAATTGGAAAATCTTTTGAAAATATGACCTAAATATACTTAATAATGACTAGCAAAACCTGGAAGATACCAAAATTTCCTGTAAGCTAAGCAGCCACCAAAGCAACGAAAGTTCACAGAACCCTTTGACAAAAGTGTTGGGTGCCTACTGAGAAGGTGTTTTGTTGCATCAGAAGGATTTGGGAATTCAGGACTTGGAGTCCTTCTCCATAAGGAGAATTTAGAAATTCTTAGGGTATCAGGGTGCTTCAATTCCTTTGGAAGGAACTTCATGGATTGCCTTGACTAGAAATCTGAAAGATCTCAATTCCCCGTGTGGACTCTCAGCACTGGTTGCCATGTGTAAGAAAAAACCAAAAAAAGCGCCAAAAATTTCTGGCATCTGTGAACTTCTGCTGCCTAACCTGCAAATGCCTCCAAACTTGAGGTTCTCCAAGAGCAAGGGATCACCTGAGAAGGTTTTAAAGTTTTGGGCAAGGATAACTAAAACAGAACTTAAACTGTTCTTTAGCCCATCTTGCACAGAAGAATTGGCTGTGTAAGACCTTTAGGGTGCCAAGAAACGGCAGGAAGGAGAAGAGGGTCTGCTTTCTTCTGCAGTCTTTGTTTACAAACACTGGCATGTATAAGTGCCTCTTCCACCACAACTATCCAGTTGAATCTGCTGTTCACACCAAAAAAAGCATTCAAAGAAGCATAATTTCTTAATTAGAATACTGAGTTTTGGAAGCTACCAGAGGAAAAACCATGGAGGATGATGGATAGAACCTCTTTCCTAGCCTTTTCCTGCTTAATGCTACTTCTTAAGTGGCGATAAGTGGAATATTTATTAGATATTATCTCTCTGAAAGAAAACAATCAGCCAAGCATCCCAGGGATTCCTACAAACATAACAAACTTCTGACCCTCAATTGTTCATTTGTATGTGTGTTTGAAGGATGAAGTTTAAGGGAAAAACAGAATAGGGAGAGACTTACAAAATACAAGGAGAGTCGCCAAGTTTAACATAACTTGATTCTGGAAATATAAAATAAATAAAGTTTGGCAAGCAGTTGTATGTAGTTGTCCTGTTTAGCTTTTAAGGGAAATCAACACTTGGAAGTAAAGCAGTGTCTTTGAGAATCTCTCTAGACTACAAAAATATATTCTGCTAATTCAGCATAAACTTTAGATTTAGCCAAACTCTGAGTCTTTTATAAATTTTTATATCTTTGAGTCAAATGCTGCTATTCACATTTAGTATTCTTGGGGAAAAAGGAAGGACTGAAAACTGGCAAGTAATGGAAAAGGGAGGTCAATTAGTTCCACTTCTCCCAATATGCTAGAGCAATGATAATATCAGGTAGAACAAGCAATGGACAACCCATCCACAACTGATTTTCGCATTTAGACAAATTCTAGCAATGCTTGCTGTTGTATGCTCTGAAGAGTTTTCAATGGTAAAAATGGCATCACCAAAATTATAGTTAAAGACACCTGCTTTAACAGTTAAGATCTGAACATTTCTTTAGTCCACTGTGGGCAATGAAAGGATTAGCTATAATCATAACTAGGCAACAGTTGTTGTTCCATAGCCCTGTAATTGTAATGAAAGTCCATAATCCAGTTCTTTTCTTGCAAATCCTAATTTACAGATGTTGGTAGGAATTGGAGGTAAATGTAGTTCTGCCATAATCTACTTCCTGCCAGATCTCTACAAGAACAAAAATGAAAATAGAAGATTATTGCATTAGGAAAGGATTTTTTTCTTTAAAAGGTCTTTTTAAAGCAACCTGTTTGATAACATTTCTAGCACTTCCAGGCTTCTTCCTTCAAAGTGATGGAAAGAAAAATTGAAAGTGCCTCTAAAGGCTTGCATTTCATTTAAGTTGGTAGAAGAGGGGAATACTACTTCAGTTAAAGCACTGGGAGCTGGGGCATTGGGGAAGAGCAAGCATCCTGCCTCAATAATGTAAGTCTGCTCCTATAAAGAGACCATACACCAGCTTCTACTGCATCCTACAAGCCTACAAACTCTCCCTTTCCTCTCTCCCCCTTCTTGCTTCAAAATGGAGGTAATCAAAAATTAATCTTTCATTTCCAGAAGAAACCGTTTTAGAAACACTGACCCAGTTTCCTCATGATCAGACTTGAGGATGTTGGTATTAAAAATTATTTCAAGTAAGTATGATTCCTTTTTTATATGCTTCTGACTTCATCAGAGTGTTCTTTAGATAGTAAAATGGATTAAATTGTTGTCATCCACCAAAGTTTGGGAACATGTTGTTAATGCAGCTAGTTTTGACTGGAAAGCCTTTATTCTGGATAATTATGCATTCTGTTCAGGACCTCTCTGATGGTAAGCAAAGTGTTTCTCTCCTCATTTGCAGTACTTAAGTGAAGAGCCAGATGGGTCCAGTAGCTAGAGCTATAAAGATGATCTCCTATGCCTTTGGTTGAAAGTTCAATACCATTGCATCCCTAATAGCAGCTGTTTCTGTTTGAACCCAGGGTTATGAAAGATGAACTGCATTAAATGGTAAATCATTAATATCAGCTGAGTAAAAGTACTGTGGTGTGTTTGCCTGCCTAAATCACCAGCATCTGTCTCCTCACATGCAAAAAAATTGCTCTTTAAATAATGCAGTGAAACACTGACAGAAGGGCCAGTACTCAAGCCACACAAACC